>NC_053037.3:507268543-507568543 GCF_002575655.3 Aegilops tauschii subsp. strangulata
GCGAGGGGCGATGACGGCGATGCGCCCCTGCCCCCGTATATAAAGGAGCAAGGGGGGAGGCCGGCCGGCCCTAGGGCGCGCCAAGGAGGGGAGGAGTCCTCGTCCAAGTAGGAGTAGGACTCCCCCTTTCCTAGTCCAACTAGGAGGGGGAAGGGGGAAGGAAGGAGAGGGAGAGAGGGAGGGAAAGAGGGGGCGCCGCCCCCCCTCCTTGTCCAATTCGGACTCCTCAAGGGGGGGGGCGGCCAGCCCTAAGGCCCCCTCCTCTCTCTCACAAGGCCCATGTTGGCCCATTAGTTCCCTCGGGGGTTCCGGTAACCCCCCGGCACTCTGATAATTATCCGGTGATCCCCGGAACTCATCCGGTGTCCGAATATAGTCATCCAATATATCAATATTTATGTCTCGACCATTTCAAGACTCCTCGTCATGTCCGTGATCACATCCGGGACTCCGAACTATCTTAGGTACATCAAAACACATAAACTCATAATACCTATCGTCACCGAACGTTAAGCGTGCGGGCCCTACGGGTTCGAGAACTATGTAGACATGACCGAGACACGTCTCCGGTCAATAACCAATAGCGGAACCTGGATGTTCATATTGGCTCCCACATATTCTACGAAGATCTTTATCGGTCAAACCGCATAACAACATACGTTGTTCCCTTTGTCATCGATATGTTACTTGCCCGAGATTCGATCGTCGGTATCTCAATACCTAGTTCAATCTCGTTACCGGCAAGTCTCTTTACTTGTTCCGTAATGCATCATCCCGCAACTAACTCATTAGTCACATTGCTTGCAAGGCTTATAGTCATTTGCATTGCCGAGAGGGCCAAGAGATACCTCTCCAGCAATCGGAGTTACAAATCCTAATCTCGATCTATGCCAACTCAACAAACACCATCGGAGACACCTGTAGAGCACCTTTATAATCACCCAGTTACGTTGTGACGTTTGGTAGCACACAAAGTGTTCCTCTCGTATTCGGGAGTTGAATAATCTCATAGTCATAGGAACATGTATAAGTCATGAAGAAATCAATAGCAATATACTAAACGATCAAGTGCTAAGCTAACGGAATGGGTCAAGTCAATCACATCATTCTCTAATGATGTGATCCCGTTAATCGAATGACAACTCATGTCTATGGCTAGGAAATTTAACCATCTTTGATTCAACGAGCTAGTCAAGTAGAGGCATACTAGTGACACTCTATTTGTCTGTGTGTTCACACATGTACTAAGTTTCCGGTTAATACAATTCTAGCATGAATAATAAACATTTATCATGATATAAGGAAATATAAATAACAAATTTATTATTGTTCTAGAGCATATTTCCTTCAGTCTCCCACTTGCACTAGAGTCAATAATCTAGTTTACACAGTAATGATTCTAACACCCATGGAGTCTTGGTGCTGATCATGTTTTGCTCATGAGAGAGGCTTAGTCAACGGGTCTACAATATTCAGATCCGTATGTATCTTGCAAATCCCTATGTCTCCCTCCTTGACTTGATCGCGGATGGAATTGAAGCATCTCTTGATGTGCTTGGTTCTCTTGTGAAATCTGGATTCCTTTGCCAAGGCAATTGCACCAGTATTGTCACAAAAGATTTTCATTGGACCCGATGCACTAGGTATGACACCTAGATCGGATATGAACTCCTTCATCCAGACTACTTCATTTGCTGCTTCCAAAGCAGCTATGTACTCCGCTTCACACGTAGATCCCGCCACGACGCTTTGCTTAGAACTGCACCAACTGACAGCTCCACCATTCAATATAAACACGTATCCGGTTTGTGACTTAGAGTCATCCAGACCAGTGTCAAAGCTTGCATCGACGTAACCATTTACGACGAGCTCTTTGTCACCTCAATAAACGAGAAACATATCCTTAGTCCTTTTCAGGTATTTCAGGATGTTCTTGACCGTTGTCCAGTGATCCACTCCTAGATTACTTTGGTACCTCCCTGCTAAACTAATAGCAAGGCACACATCAGGTCTGGTACACAGCATTGCATACATGATAGAGCCTATGGCTGAAGCATAGGGAACAACTTCATTTTCTCTCTATCTTCTGCAGTGGTCGGGCATTGAGTCTGACTCAACTTCACACCTTGTAACACAGGCAAGAACCCTTTCTTTACTTGATCCATTTTGAACTTCTTCAAAACTTTATCAAGGTATGTGCTTTGTGAAAGTTCAATTAAGCGTCTCGATCTATCTCTATAGATCTTGATGCCCAATATATAAGCAGCTTCACCGAGGTCTTTCATTGAAAAACTCTTGTTCAAGTATCCTTTTATGCTATCCAGAAATTCTATATCATTTCCAATCAACAATATGTCATCCACATATAATATTAGAAATGCTACAGAGCTCCCACTCACTTTCTTGTAAATACATGCTTCTCCAAAAGTCTGTATAAAACCATATGCTTTGATCACACTATCAAAACGTTTATTCGAACTCCGAGATGCTTGCACCAGTCCATAAATGGATCGCTGGAGCTTGCACACTTTGTTAGCATCCTTTGGATCGATAAAACCTTCGGGTTGCATCATATACAACTCTTCTTCCAGAAATCCATTCAGGAATGCAGTCTTTACATCCATTTGCCAAATTTCATAATCATAAAATGCAGCAATTGCTAACATGATTCGGACGGACTTACGCATCGCTAAGGGTGAGAAGGTCTCATCGTAGTCAACTCCTTGAACTTGTCGAAAACCTTTTGCAACAAGTCGAGCTTTCTAGACAGTAACATTACCGTCAGCGTCAGTCTTCTTCTTGAAGATCCATTTATTCTCGATGGCTTGCCGATCATCGGGCAAGTCAACCAAAGTCCACACTTTGTTCTCATACATGGATCCCATCTCAGATTTCATGGCCTCAAGCCATTTCGTGGAATCTGGGCTCATCATCGCTTCCTCATAGTTTGTAGGTTCATCATGGTCAAGTAACATGACCTCCAGAACAGGATTACCGTACCACTCTGGTGTGGATCTTACTATGGTTGACCTACGAGGTTCGGTAGTAACTTGATCTGAAGTTACATGATCATCATCATTAGCTTCCTCACTAATTGGTGTAGGAGTCACAGGAACAGATTTCTATGATGAACTACTTTCCAATAAGGGAGCAGGTACAGTTACCTCATCAAGTTCTACTTTCCTCCCACTCACTTCTTTCAAGAGAAACTCCTTCTCTAGAAAGGATCCATTCTTAGCAACGAATGTCTTGCCTTTGGATCTGTGATAGAAGGTGTACCCAACAGTTTCCTTTGGGTATCCTATGAAGACACATTTCTCTGATTTGGGTTCGAGCTTATCAGGTTGAAGCTTTTTCACATAAGCATCGCAACACCAAACTTTAAGAAACGACAACTTGGGTTTCTTGCCAAACCACAGTTCATAAGGTGTCGTCTCAACGGATTTAGATGGTGCCCTATTTAACATGAATGCAGCCGTCTCTAAAGCATAACCCCAAAACGATGGCGGTAAATCAGTAAGAGACATCATAGATCGCACCATATCTAGTAAAGTACGATTACGACGTTCGGACACACCATTACGCTGTGGTGTTCCGGGTGGCGTGAGTTGCGAAACTATTCCGCATTGTTTCAAATGAAGATCAAACTCGTAACTCAAATATTCTCCTCCATGATCAGATCGTAGAAACTTTATTTTCTTGTTACGATGATTTTCCACTTCACTCTGAAATTCTTTGAACTTTTCAAATGTTTCAGACTTATGCTTCATCAAGTAGATATACCCATATCTGCTCAAACCATCTGTGAAGGTGAATAACGATACCCGCAGCGAGCCTCAACATTCATTGGACCACATACATCAGTATGTATGATTTTCAACAAATCTCTTGCTCGCTCCATTGTTCCGGAGAACGGTGTTTTAGTCATCTTGCCCATGAGGCATGGTTCGCAAGTACCAAGTGATTCATAATCAAGTGATTCCAAAAGTCCATCAGAATGGAATTTCTTCATGCGCTTTACACCAATATGACCTAAACGGCAGTGCCACAAATATGTTGCACTATCATTATCAACTCTGCATCTTTTGGCTTCAATATTATGAATATGTGTGTCACTACTATCGAGATTCAACAAAAATAGACCACTCTTCAAGGGTGCATGACCATAAAAGATATTACTCATATAAATAGAACAGCCATTATTCTATGATTTAAATGAATAACCGTCTCGCATCAAACAAGATCCAGATACAATGTTCATGCTTAACGCTGGCACCAAATAACAATTATTCGGGTCTAAAACTAATCCCGAAGGTAGATGTAGAGGTAGTGTGTCGACTGCGATCACATCGACTTTGGAACCATTTCCCACGCGCATCGTCACCTCATCCTTAGCCAATCTTCGCTTAATCCGTAGTCCCTGTTTCAAGTTGCAAATATTAGCAACAGAACCAGTATCAAATACCCAGGCACTACTGCGAGCATTAGTAAGGTACACATCAATAACATGTATATCACATATACCTTTGTTCACCTTGCCATCCTTCTTATCCGCCAAATACTTGGGGCAGTTCCGCTTCCAGTGACCAGTCCCTTTGCACTAGAAGCACTCAGTCTCAGGCTTAGGTCCAGACTTGGGCTTCTTCACTTGAGCAGCAACTTGCTTGCTGTTCTTCTTGAAGTTCCCCTTCTTCCCTTTACCCTTTTTCTTGAAACTGGTGGTCTTGTTGACCATCAACACTTGATACTCTTTTTTGATTTCTACCTTTGCAGCCTTTAGCATTGCGAAGAGCTCGGGAATTGTCTTATCCATCCCTTGCATATTATAGTTCATCACGAAACTCTTGTAGCTTGGTGGCAGTGATTGAAGAATTCTGTCAATGACACTATCATCAGGAAGATTAACTCCCAGTTGAATCAAGTGATTGTTATACCCAAACATTTTTAGTATATGCTCACTGACAGAACTATTCTCCTCCATCTTGCAGCTGTAGAACTTATTGGAGACTTCATATCTCTCAATCCGGGCATTTGCTTGAAATATTAACTTCAACTCCTGGAACATCTCATATGCTCCATGACGTTCAAAACGTCGTTGAAGTCCCGGTTCTAAGCCGTAAAGCATGGCACACTGAACTATCGAGTAGTCATCAGCTTTGCTCTGCCAGACGTTCATAACATCTGGCGTTGCTCCTGCAGCGGGTTTGGCACCTAGTGGTGCTTCCAGGACGTAATTCTTCTGTGCAGCAATGAGGATAATCCTCAAGTTACGGACCCAGTCCGTGTAGTTGCTACCATCATCTTTCAACTTAGCTTTCTCTAGGAACGCATTAAAATTCAACGGAACAACAGCACGGGCCATCTATCTACAACAACATAGACATGCAAAATACTATCATGTACTAAGTTCATGATAAATTAAAGTTCAATTAATCAAATTACTTAATAACTCCCACTTAGATAGACATCCCTCTAATCATCTAAGTGATCACGTGATCCATATCAACTAAACCATGTCCGATCATCACGTGAGATGGAGTAGTTTTCAATGGTGAACATCACTATGTTGATCATATCTCCTATATGATTCACTCTCGACCTTTCGGTCTCAGTGTTCCGAGGCCATATCTGCATATGCTATGCTCGTCAAGTTTAACCAGAGTATTCTGCGTGTGCAAAACTGACTTGCACCCGTTGTATGTGAACGTAGAGCTTATCACACCCGATCATCACGTGGTGTCTCGGCACGACGAACTTTCGCAACGGTGCATACTCAAGGAGAACACTTGTACCTTGAAATTTAGTGAGAGATCATCTTATAATGCTACCGCCAAACTAAGCTAAATAAGATGCATAAAGGATAAACATCACATGCAATCAATATAAGTGATATGATATGGCCATCATCATCTTGTGCCTTTTATCTCCATATCCAAAGCACTGTCATGATCACCATCGTCACCGGCATGACACCTCGATCGCCATCGAAGCATCATTGTCGTCTCGCCAACTATTGATTCTACGACTATCGCTACCGCTTAGTGATAAAGTAAAGCAATTACATGGCGATTGCATTTCATACAATAAAGCGACAACCATATGGCTCCTGCCAGTTGCCGATAACTCCGTTACAAAACATGATCATCTCATACAATAAAATTTAGCATCATGTCTTGACCATATCACATCACAACATGCCCTGCAAAAACAAGTTAGACGTCCTCTACTTTGTTGTTGCAAGTTTTACGTGGCTACATCATGGTGATGCATAGCAACAAGAGGGGAGAGTGTAGTCCACGTACCCTCGTAGACCATAAGCGGAAGCGTTATGACAATGCGGTTGATGTAGTCGTACGTCTTCACGATCCGACCGATCCTTGCACCGAAAGTATGGCAGCACCGCGATCTGCACACGTTCGGCTCGGTGACATCCCACGAACTCTCGATCCAGCTGAGTGTCGAGGGAGAGCTTCGTCAGCACGACGGCATGATGACGGTGATGATGAAGCTACCGGCACAGGGCTTTGCCTAAGCACTGCAACGATATGACCGAGGTGGATTATTGTGGAGGGGGGCACCGCACATGGTTAAGACAATGTCTATTGTGTGTTCTAGGGTGCCCCCTGCCCCGTATATAAAGGAGAAAGGGGGGAGGCCGGCCGGCCCTAGGGCGCGCCAAGGAGGGGAGGAGTCCTCCTCCTAGTAGGAGTAGGACTCCCCCTTTCCTAGTCCAACTAGGAGGGGGAAGAGGGAAGGAAGGAGAGGGAGAGAGGGAGGGAAAGAGGGGGCGCCGCCACCCCTCCTTGTCCAATTCGGACTCCTCAAGGGGGGGGGGCGGCCAGCCCTAAGGCCCCCTCCTCTCTCTCTCACAAGGCCCATGTTGGCCCATTAGTTCCCCCGGGGGTTCGATAACCCCCCGGCACTCCGATAATTATCCGGTGACCCCCGGAACTCACCCGGTGTCCGAATATAGTCATCCAATATATCAATCTTTATGTCTCGACCATTTCGAGACTCCTCGTCATGTCCGTGGTCACATCTGGGACTCCGAACTATCTTCGGTACATCAAAACACATAAACTCATAATACCGATCATCACCGAACGTTAAGCGTGCGGACCCTACGGGTTCAAGAACTATGTAGACATGACCGAGACATGTCTCCAGTCAATAACCAATAGCGGAACCTGGATGTTCATATTGGCTCCCACATATTCTACGAAGATCTTTATCGGTCAAACCGCATAACAACATACGTTGTTCCCTTTGTCATCGATATGTTACTTGCCCAAGATTCGATCTTCGGTATCTCAATACCTAGTTCAATCTCGTTACCGGCAAGTCTCTTTACTCGTTCCGTAATGCATCATCCTGCAACTAACTCATTAGTCACATTGCTTGCAAGGCTTATAGTGATGTGCATTACCGAGAGGGCCGAGAGATACCTCTCCGGCAATCGGAGTTACAAATCCTAATCTCGATCTATGCCAACTCAACAAACACCATCGGAGACACCTATAGAGCACCTTTATAACCACCCAGTTACGTTGTGACGTTTGGTAGCACACAAAGTGTTCCTCTGGTATTCGAGAGTTGCATTATCTCATAGTCATAGGAACATGTATAAGTCATGAAGAAAGCAATAGCAATATACTATACGATCAAGTGCTAAGCTAACGGAATGGGTCAAGTCAATCACATCATTCTCTAATGATGTGATCCCGTTAATCAAATGTCAACTCATGTCTATGGCTAGAAAACTTAACCATCTTTGATTCAACGAGCTAGTCAAGTAGAGGCATACTAGTGACACTCTTTTTGTCTATGTGTTCACACATGTACTAAGTTTCCGGTTAATACAATTCTAGCATGAATAATAAACATTTATCTTGATATAAGGAAATATAAATAACAACTTTATTATTGCCTCTAGGGCATATTTCCTTCAGGTCTACGGTTCTGCATGTAATTTTTATTATTGTTGGTGTTTGTTGTACTGCCATGATTTAAGATGAATAGATCGGAAGTTAAAAAAAACTATTTCAAAGTTCAAACTGATGACATGGCCATGTCCAGATCTATTCAAAGTTCGTCGGAAGTACAAAGCATCTCTTTTTTTGAACATCAACCTTATTATTTAGAAATAATGGCTACATCGATCGTCTATAAGAGGAGGTACAATATTTTCCATGGGCTCCTCGATCCAATCCCTAGTCATGGAACATTTAGCTATTCCAGCAAGCGCATGAGCTACTTTGTTTGCTTCTCTATTACAATTTTCGAAACTAGTAAGAGGAAAATCACAAGCCATAAAAAAACAAACCTCAAAAATTGCAGCCGCCGCTCCTGCAGAAAGTCCTCCGTTCTTCATTGTGTCAATGACTTCCATGTTGTCAGAATTGACAATGAGACGATTGCAACTCGCCTTTCGTGCCAGCAATAAGCCTAACCTAAGTGCTAACGCCTCCGCTGTCATAGCATCCACACAACACTCAGTCTTCCAGTTTTGACCTACAATGAACTTTCCTTTGTCATCCTTGATAATAGCACCCGTAGTGCCCCTTAGCTGATCATGGTCAAAAGAAGCATCCACATTCAACTTAACAAACCCCATGGGAGGTCCACTCCATCCTTCATTCTTCCTCTCCGCCTTTGGTGAGTGGGCATTCACACAATTTGTTGTTATAGCCCGAATCCCAAATGAGTTTTGTGACGCCTCTTGCGACTTACCCTCATGAACTAGCTTCCATCTATTCCACCACAAGCACCACACAGTTATAGCGATCAGCTCCCGTGCATTCTAGGAGCCCAAGATAGGAATTTCTTGATCAGGCGTAAGGAGTAATACTTCAAGGACTGCCTCTCCTGCGTGATCCACAACGCAAGCTTTTTTAACCACATCACACAACCCCAAAATTTCTCACACTTCTTTTGCCTTTTGGCACAGAAACAACACGTGTTTAGTATCCTCTTGACATTCGGACATGTTGGGCAAATTGGCGAAGTTTTTATGTGTCTATTAGCCAGCGTAACACGAGACGTTAGAGTCCCATGAAGCGTATGCCAAATTAAAATCTTGACCTTTGCCGGACAAGCTAATTTCCAAATCTTACCTCAAATAGGGTTGATCTTACTTTTACCCATGCCGTTTGTGTATTCCAATTTCCCCCCGTGTTGTTTACTCCATTCTTCCACATAGGCATCGTATAGTGAGTATAGCTCCAAGTAATGAAGTCCGGCATATTGTGCATAGGGAGAGGGATTGCCAGGACTCTTTGAGCATCAATTGGCCACAAATGTTTGTCTCACCAAATCTTCATCCCAAAAAATTGTGACCGGATCAATAAGAGCAGAAACTTTTGTCAGGAGATTCCCTCTTCTAGGAGTAATAATTCTCCTATTAGCCCAATTTGGGATCCATGTGTCTCTCCATATATCAATATTTTCTCCATTATCAACCCTCCATAAAAGAGGATCTCTTTTTAAAACTTGCACTCATCAAATCTCCCTCCAGGAAATACTTAGCTCTTAAGATTGTGGCACATAACAATTCAGGATTATCTAGGAGACGTCGAGCTTGTTTAGCTAACAATGCCAGATTAAAGCAGCGTATATCCAAGCCCATTTCTCCTTGTCCTTTTGGGACACACATCTTCCACCACGTCATCCAGTGCATCCTTTTCTGATTGTCCCCATCACCCCACCAGAATTGCGACATCGCGTCAATGATTTCTTTGCAAAAAAATATGAATTTTAAAGATGGACATGGCATATGTTGGGATAGCTTGAACAACAGATTTAAGCAAAAAATTTCCTTTCCTCCAGCAGATAACAACTTTTCCTTTAATCCACTAATCTCCATAATAATTCGATCAATCAGGAATTGAAAACAATCGCCTTTGTCCATCCCCACATTGGCAGGTAATCCCAAATATTTGTCATTAAGTGCCTCGGTCATAATATTCAAAGTAGTGCAAATTTGCACCTTATCTTCCACTTTGTATTTGGGCTGGAAAAAATGCTGGATTTTTCGACACTCACCATTTGCCCCGAGGCGTCCAATAGGAGCCCAGAACTGCTTCAAAGCCTCCACATTCGTAGCATTAGCTCACATGAGGATCAACGAATCATCCGCAAACAGTAGGTTGGAACCCGAAGGAGCTTCTCTGCTAACTTTTATGCCGGAAATATTGCTCGTCTCAGCCGCATTTGCTAAGAGAGCAGTCAGGCCCTGCGTACATAACAAGAACAAATAGGGGGAGAGTGGGTCTCCCTACCTTATCCCTCTAGTGGGTTTGAAGCTATCAGTCTCGTCTGCATTAAAACAAACCTTGTACTCCAAAGAGGACACACATTGCATAATCAAATTCACCCAATTCTCCTTAAAGCCTAATTTCAACAAGATTGCTTTTAAAAAAACACCATTCCACTCGGCCATAGGCTTTGTGCATGTCCAGTTTGATGGTGCACAATCCCTCCTTACCCGCTCTTTTCTTTTTTTATTGTGTGGAAGCACTCATATGCTATTAAAATATCATCTGTGACCATTCTTCCAGGAGCAAAGGCACTCTGACTTGGGCTGATAACATCTGATAGAATGACTTCAATCGCGCAACAATCATTTTGGAGATAACCTTGTACACCACATTGCATAAACTAATTGGTCTAAACTGAGTAACCTTTTCCGAAGAGTTAACCTTTGGGATCGTAACAGTTGCAGTATCATTCCATCCTGCCGGTACAAGTATTCACCGCCTTGAGGACCTCTTCTGTCAGGTCGTCTCCCAACATAGACCAAAATCTCTTGTAAAAAATAGCGTGTAGGCCATCTGGACCAGGTGCTTTTAAATCACCAATATCGAATAAAGCTTCCGAACTTCCTCTGCCGTATATGGAGCCGTAAGGGCATTGTTCATTTCATCTACCACTTTTCTTTTGACATGAGAGAGAACTTCCGGGTTTGGTTGTGAGACTTCTGACGTAAAAAGATTTGAAAAATAACCTCTAATATAATCCTTCATCTCTGTATCTTGCACACGGGCCCCATTGTCCCCAAGCAATTTTTTAATCTGATCCCTTTTCTTTCTCATTGTTGCCGCGTTACGGAAGAGGGAGGTGTTACGATCCCCATGCAATAGTCAATTTGCGCGACCACGCTGTATCTAGTAAATCTCAAACATTTGTGCCTATGTTGTAATCCATGCTTCTCACAATATTGAAAATTCTCTAGCGAAGGCGCAAGTCGCACAACGAAACCCGGAGGTCTTGAAAAAACAGAAAAATATGTATGGCGGCCTACCGCCTACGGTTTCGCAGCAGAGCGTGCCATCGTCATTCTGTTGCTGAGGAGACGTACGTGATGGGAGTAGACGGGGGTTCGTGGAGGCCGATGCGGAGCGCAGCCCGGCCGCTTTTGCCCCGCCACCTCTCAATCCGAAACTGACTCCACATCACGCCGCCCTGCCCCGCACGCCACCGATGTGCACCCACGTACTATTTCCACGCATCAGATCATATCAGATCGCTGCTCATACACCTCCGCATCCATCCCAACCACGTAAGTAGGAGGGTACTCAGGTGACTGACGAGACTAAAGGCTGACGACGCCCGCAGACGCGATACGCAACGAGGACGCACTTCTCACACGACACACGGCCGGGCCGTGCCCGGCCGGGCGGCGACACCCGGTGGTTGCGGTGGGCTTTCACGGCGAAAAGCGTGTCCGGCCGCTGCTCGCCACATCTCGCGACCCTTTCCCGATTTTCCTTTCCCCGCACCAGCTGTGTCTAGCTACCACCCACCTACCGGGATGGCACACGGCGGCACGGGACTCCGGTGTTCCACCAGCGACCTCGTGGACTACATTTGATTGGCAAACCATGGACGGATGGATGGCCGGCCCTAGCTAGCTTGATTCTACGTGTTTTCTATAACATGGTGCGCCCGTGTGCTTTAGGGGACGATCGCGATCGTGGATCGATCGTCGTCTAATAATAATAATAATTACGATATCTTGATGGGCTGATCATGGCTTGGTAAACGAGTCGCATCATGGTGGAACAGGATCAGGACGAAGAAAAGGCATGCAATATAAGTATATGCACGTCCACGTCGCGAGGTAAACCAGTAACAATTGGCGTTCGCCGTATCCTGATCTTCCAAAGCGGATCTAATCGTGATTAAAAGGCCAAAGAAAACGGCAGTGCGTGGTCGCCGTGTGCTACTGTGCCACCACCTTTTCTTCCGTTTCAAAGAAAAGGAAGCTAGCTAGTGTGATCTGCTGGCTTTGACGTAGCTTGCATGCGATGCGAACCGTGTGTCGACGAGCACACTGCATACTCAAACGCCCGAGCAAAGCATTGCATTGGACCGACGAGTCCATCTGTCAGATGTCATCAACCTCCCAGCTGGTGTGTTCGGTTTTCAGTACAGCTTGTTGTGAATTGCGACGTTGGAAGTCCCGGGAATTCTGCCCGCTGATTGCCACTTTGCCAGTGCCAACTACTACCACCAGCAACACTCTCCAGGTGAACATTTCGTTCCACAATTCCGCATAGACGGCTGGATTCACAACGATCCGGGTAAACTCGCCGCGCTAGGGACAAAGTACATCGCATCTAGACTCGTTTTGGGAGCATCATATATTCGCTTCCAACCCATGAGTGCCTGCCGAGTAAGCGCATTATATGGACACATGGGCACCTTTTAATCGAGCAGTGATGCTGCTGCTGCTGCGGATCCTGGCTAGTGTGGCAAGAACAAAAGGATATATACTCCAATGTTGCTGCCTTTTTATTTCTGGAAAACATTAATTGGGCCTCCATATCTAGATTTCATTGGCGCCTTTCTCCCAAAGAGGAACTTTTGCTGCCCAAAGCTTCCGACCAAACGCTATGGCCACAGTGTTCGGAATAATGTTCTATATTTTCGGTATAGAGAGTAACGTGCAAGCAAGTAGTATATAAATGACTATATGTGGCAAAGATTAACATCAGCAGTTATAAATGTGGTAATTATCTTTGGGAAATATAGATGTGGAAAGGAACCTTGAAAGATACAATTGCACATTTCACAGAGAGAACAGATATAATCGAGCATTAGCTTTGCGAGAGGTATATATCAAGGAAAGATGTCTGAACTTTGAAGTAAGATAAGTTTGAACAACTCTTCCCCTTTATTCTTGTGGTTACACGTTAAACCAAAGAAAGTAAGCAATGAGTTAAGTTACTCGAGTGGCACTCGAGTCTTTAATTTGTGGCTACATAGCTTCCTCATAAGCTCTCGCTTTCAGTTTGACATGGATTACGACTCAAAGTATGTTTCCGGTAGAGTTGCTAAAGTAATATGATCTCGGTACTGGTGCGAATAAATAGGCAATTATCTGTTTCACCAAATCAAAATTCAGCTTCACCTTTAGATTGTAACGATAATATTTAGCAGCCTACATAATATGAACTCAAATAGTATCCATGCATCGTGTTAAACTGAACAGAATCAAGCTAGAGTAATTGAATTTACCTAGGAATTTAAAAGATTGAACAACATTTTTTCTATACAAAGAACAAATTTGAATGAAAAGTGATTGTCTTGTTGTTGCCAATAAACATGTCATTCTAACCAAGTGAATTCCTAGTTTAGCAGATTTGAAATTCTTCAAATCAAATAAACCCCAAATTTCATTTATTTTTTCTTGACTAATATTTGAAATATTAATTTTAATTCATATTACATGTGGGATGTGAGAGATGCGTCACAAATATATAACTATAAACCATATCATAATATGTTGTGGTTGCTGTATAAATACATGTTACAAACCTGATGGGCATGGATATCCATCTGGTACATGCACTGACATGATTTACTATATATGGAAGGCATTAACATCAACAATTATAAATCACTAATCAACTTTGGAAAATAGAGATATATAAAGAAACACAGAAAGTTACAACTGCACATTTCAGAGAAAACAGATATAATCAAACCTTAGCTTTTCAAAAGGTATATATATCAAGGAAAGATGTATGACTTTAAAGTCAGACAAATTTGAACAACTCTATCCCCTTTATTCGTGTGGTTACACATTAAACCAAAGAAAGTGAGGAATGAGTTAAGTTAGTGGTACTCAAGTCTTTGTAGCTACATGGCTCTCTTGCAAGCTCTCGCTCTTAGTTTAACATAGATTGCAACTCAAACTATGTTTCTGGTAGAGTTGCTAAAGTAATATGAACTCGGTACCGTTGCACATAAAGAAGTCATCTTCACCTTTGGCCAGTAAAGATAATATTTAGTAGCATGTATAATATGAACTCAAATAGTAGCCCTGGCTCCAGTGGTGGTGCTAGACCTATGACTACATGATGTCCATATCTTTAAACTCTTCATAATTACATGAATTTGGATGAATATGATTTGTTTAAATAAGCTAGAGTAGTTGAATTTGAAGGAAATATGCCCTGGAGGCAATAATAAAGTTGTTATTTTATATTTCCTTATATCATGATAAATGTTTATTATTCATGCTAGAATTGTATTAACCGGAAACTTGATACATGTGTGGATACATAGACAAAACACCGTGTCCCTAGTAAGCCTCTACTAGACTAGCTCGTTAATCAAAGATGGTTAAGTTTCCTAACAATAGACATGTGTTGTCATTTGATGAACGCGATCACATCATTAGGAGAATGATGTGATGCACAAGACCCATTCGTTAGCTTCGCATTATGATCGTTCAGTTTTATTGCTATTGCTTTCTTCATGTCAAATACATATTCCTTCGACTATAAGATTATGCAACTCCCGGATACCAGAGGAATTCCTTGTGTGCTATCAAACTTCACAACGTAACTGGGTGATTATAAAGATGCTCTACAGGTATCTCCGAAGGTGTTTGTTGAGTTGGCATAGATCGAGATTAGGATTTGTCACTCCGAGTATCGGAGAGGTATCTCTGGGCCCTCTCGGTAATACACATCATAAGAAGCCTTGCAAGCAAAGTGACTAATGAGTTAGTTGCAGGATGATGTATGACGGAACGAGTAAAGAGACTTGCCGGTAACGATATTGCACTAGGTATGAAGATATCGACGATCGAATCTCGGGCAAGTAACATACCGATGGACAAAGGGAATAACGTATGTTGTCATAATGGTTCGACCGATAAAGATCTTCGTAGAATATGTAGGAGCCAATATGAGCATCCAGGTTCCGCTATTGGTTATTGACCGGATAGGTGTCTCGGTCATGTCTACATAGTTCTCGAACACGTAGGGTCCGCACGCTTAACGTTCGATGACGAATTAGTATTATATGAGTTATGTGATTTGGTGACTGAATGTTGTTCGGAGTCCCGGATGAGATCACGGACATGACGAGGAGTCTCAAAATGGTCGAGAGGTAAAGATTGATATATAGGATGATAGTATTCGGACATCGGAAGTGTTCCGGAGGGTACCGGGTACATATCGGGTCACCGGAAGGGGTTCCGGGCACCCCAACAAAAGATATGGGCCTTATGGGCCAAGAGGGGAAACACAACAGCCACCAGGGGCTGTTGCGCCCCATATGGGCCGCACCAGAGGAGAAGGAAAGAGGGGAAGGGAGAAGGAAAGGGGGGATTCGCCCCCCCCCCCTTCCTTCCCTCCTCCCTCAACTTTCCTTCCCCCTCCGGTAAATAAGGAAGGGGGGGCACCGGCCATTGGAAGGCCCCAAGTAGGATTCGGCCTACTTGGGCGCCCCCTTGGCTGCCTCCCCTCTCCCCCGCCTATATATATGTGGGGGGGGGGGCTCTAGCACATCTGAGACTATTGCATAGCTGTGTGCGGCGCCCCCTTCCACCGTTTACTCCCACGGTCATATCTTCGTAGTGCTTAGGCGAAGCCCTGCGCAGATCAATTCACCATCACCGTCACCACGCCGTCGTGCTGACGAAACTCATCTGCTTCCTCGACATCTTGCTGGATCAAGAGGACGAGGGACGTCATCGAGCTAAACGTGTCCAAAACTCAAAGGTGTCGTACATTCGGTACTTGATCGGTCGGAGCTAGAAGAAATTTGAGTACATCAACCGCGTTGTCAAACACTTTCGCTTACGGTCTACGAGGGTACGTAGACACACTCTCCCCCCCCCCCCCCCCCCCCCGTTGCTATGCATCTCTGATACGTCTCCAACGTATCTATAATATTTGATTGTTCCATGCTATTATATTATCAATCTTGGATGTTTTATAATCATTTTATAGTCATTTTATATCATTTTTTGGTACTAACCTATTGACATAGTGCCCAGTGCCAATTGTCATTTTCTGCATGTTTTTTACATCGCGGGAAATCAATACAAAACGGAGTCCAAATGCAACGAAACTTCACGGAGATTTTTTATGGACCAGAAGACACCCAATGGGCCAAGGCAGCGCCTCGGGGGGTGCCCCGAGGGGAGCACAACCCACCAGGGCACGGCAGGAGGCCCAGGCGCGCCCTGGTGGGTTGTGCCCACCTCGGGTGCCCCCCGGTCCTCCTCTTTGCTCTATAAAAACCCCAATATTCCAAAAACCCTAGGGGAGTCAACAAAAATCAATTCCAGCCGCCGCAGAGTCCAGAACCACCAGATCCAATCTAGACACCATCACCGAGGGGTTCACCACTTCCATTGGTGCCTCTCCAATGATGTGTGAGTAGTTGTTTGTAGACCTTCGGGTCCGTAGTTAGTAGCTAGATGGCTTCCTCTCTCTCGTTTGATTCTCAATACAATGGTCTCTTGGAGATCCATATGATGTAACTCTTTTTGCGGTGTGTTTGTTGGGATCGGGTGAACTTTGAGTTTATGATCAGATCTATCTTTTTATATCCATGAAAGATATTTGAGTTTCTTTGATCTCTTATATGCATGATTGCTTATAGCCTCGTATTTCTTCTCCGATATTTGGGTTTTGTTTGGCCAACTTGATCTATTTATCTTGCAATTGGAAGAGGTGCTTTGTAGTGGGTTCGATCTTGCGATGCTTGATCCCAGTAAGGGGAACCAACACGTATGTATCATTGTACTAAGGATAAAACGATGGGGTCTATCTCTACATAGATAGATCTTGTCTACATCATGTCATCATTCTTATTGCATTACTCCGTTTCTCCATGAACTTAATACACTAGATGCATCCTGGATAGCGGTCGATGTATGGAGTAATAGTAGTAGATGCAGGCAGGAGTCGGTCTACTAATCTTGGACGTGATGCCTATATAATGATCATTGCCTGGATATCGTCATGATTATTTGAAGTTCTATCAATTGCCCAACAGTAATTTGTTCACCCACCGTTTGCTATTTTTCTCGAGAGAAGCCACTAGTGAAACCTACGGCCCTGGATCTCTAAGCAAAAAAGAAAGAATAAATTTTATTCATTGGGTTGCCTCCCAACAAGCGTTATTGTTTTACGCCCCTAGCTAGGCATTGGTAGTTTCAATGATGCTCACATGAAAGATGGCAATTGAAACACGAAGAGAGCATCATGTAGCATGTGAAAAACAAGTTTAAGCCTAACATACTTCCTATGCATAGGAATTTTATAAGCAAACAAATTATTAAGACAAGAAGTATCTAACATATGCAAAGAAGAGGAATAAAACATTGACGATCTCAACATAACGAGAGGTAATTTAGTAACATGAAAACTTCTACAACCATATTTTCCTCTCTCATAATAATTACATGTAGGATCATAATCAAATTCAACAATATAACTATCACATAAAATATTCTCTTCATGATCCACATGCATGCAAAGTTGACACTCTTCCAAAATAGTGGCATTATCATCAAATAAAGTCATGACCTCTCCAAACCCATTTTTAGCTAAAGTTGAGACTCTTCCGAACCCACTTTTAATATTATCATAAGCATATTCATCATGAGGCTTAAATAAATTTCCAAGATCATAAGAATCATTATCACCCCAATCATGATCATTGCAATAAGTAGTGGACATAACATAACAAGCATCCCCAAGCTTGGGGTTTTGCATATCACTAACACAATTGACGTTAATAGAATTTATAATAACATCATTTCAATCATGTTTTTCATTCAAGGAGCTATCATGAATCACTTTATGAATTCCTTTGTTTAACACTTCATCACAATTTTCAGATTTATAAATCTCAAGCAAAACTTCATAAAGATAATCTAGTGAACTCAATTCACTAGCAATTGGTTCATCATAACTGGATCTTTTGAAAAGATTAGCAAGTTGATGAGTATCCATACCAATAGATTTTTAGCAAGCGAAGATGCAAGAAAATAGAAGTTACATGGCAACACAAGCCAACATGAGATCTGACGAGAAAATGGCGAACGAAATAGAGGGCGAATAAAACAACAAATTTTTGTGAAGTGGGGGAGAGGAAAACGAGAGGCAAATGGCAAGTAATGTAAATTGCGAGGAGATGAGATTTGTGATTAGGAACCCAGTATATGTTGAAGACCCTTGATACGTCTCCAACGTATCTATAATTTTTGATTGCTTCATGCTATATTATATTCTGTTTTGGATGTTTAACGGGATTTATTATACACTTTTATATTATTTTTGGGACTAACCTATTAACCGGAGGCCCAGCCCAAGTTGTTGTTTTTGCCTATTTCAGAGTTTCACAGAAAAAGAATATCAAACGGGGTCCAAACGGAATGAAACCTTCGGGAACGTGATTTTTGGAACGAACGTGATCCAGAGGACTTGGACCCTACGTCAAGAAAGCAACCAGGAGAGCACAAGGTAGGGGGCGCGCCCTCCACCCTTGTGGGGCCCACATTGCTCCACCGACGTACTTCTTCCACCTATATATACCTACGTACCCCCAAACCAACAGAGGCATCCACGAAAGCCTAATTCCACCGCCGCAACCTTCTGTGCCCGTGAGATCCCATCTTGGGGCCTTTTCCGGCGTCCTGCCGGAGGGGGCATTGATCACGGAGGGCTTCTACATCAACACCATAGCCTCTCCGATGATGTGTGAGTAGTTTACCTCAGACCTTTGGGTCCATAGTTATTAGCTAGATGGCTTCTTCTCTCTCTTTGGATCTCAATACAAAGTTCTCCACGATTCTCGTGGAGATCTATTCGATGTAATCTTCTTTTGCGGTGTGTTTGTTGAGACCGATGAATTGTGGGTTTATGATCAAGTTTATCTATGAACAATATTTGAATATCCTCTGAATTCTTTTATGTATGATTGGTTATCTTTGCAAGTCTCTTCGAATTATCAGTTTGGTTTGGCCTACTAGATTGATCTTTCTTGCAATGGGAGAAGTGCTTAGCTTTGGGTTCAATCTTGCGGTGTCCTTTCCCAGTGACAGCAGGGGCAGCAAGGCACGTATTGTATTGTTGCCATCGAGGATAACAAGATGGGGTTTATATCATATTGCATGAGTTTATCCCTCTACATCATGTCATCTTACTTAAAGCGTTACTCTGTTCTTTTGAACTTAATACTCTAGATGCATGCTTGATAGCGGTCGATGTGTGGAGTAATAGTAGTAGATGCAGGCAGGAGTCGGTCTACTTGTCACGGACGTGATGCCTATATACATGATCATACCTAGATATTCTCATAACTATGCTCAATTCTATCAATTGCTCAACAGTAATTTGTTCACCCACCGTAATACTTATGCTCTTGAGAGAAGCCACTAGTGAAACCTATGGCCCCCGGGTCTATTTTCCATCATATTAATCTTCCAACACTTAGCTATTTTTATTGCCTTTTATTTTACTTTGCATCTCTATTATAAAAATACCAAAAATATTATCTTATCATATCTATCAGATCTCACTTTCGTAAGTGACCATGAAGGGATTGACAACCCCTTTATTGCGTTGGTTGCGAGGTTTTTATTTGTTTGTGTAGGTGCGAGGGACTTGAGTGTGGCCTCCTACTGGATTGATACCTTGGTTCTCAAAACTGAGGGAAATACTTATGCTACTTTACTGCATCACCCTTTCCTCTTCAAGGGAAAACCAACGCAGTGCTCAAGAGGTAGCAAGAAGGATTTCTGGCGCCGTTGCCGGGGAGTCTATGCAAAAGTCAACATACCAAGTACCCATCACAAACTCTTATCTCCTGCATTTCAGTATTTGCCATTTGCCTCTCGTTTTCCTCTCCCCCACTTCACCCTTGCCGTTTTATTCGCCCTATCTTTCCTGTTCGCCTCTTTTTCGCTTGCTTCTTGTTTGCTCGTGTGTTGGATTGCTTGTTTGACACGATGGCTCAAGATAATACTAAATTGTTTGACTTCACCAATACCAACAACAATGATTTTCTTAGCACTCCGATTGCTCCTCTTACCGATGCTGAATCTTGTGAAATTAATGTTGCTTTGTTGAATCTTGTCATGAAAGATCAATTCGCCGGCCTTCCTAGTGAAGATGCCGTTACCCATCTAAATAGCTTCGTTGATTTGTGTGATATGCAAAAGAAGAAAGATGTGGACAATGATATTGTTAAATTGAAGCTATTTCCTTTTTCGCTTAGAGATCGTGCTAAAGCTTGGTTTTCGTCTTTGCCTAAAAATAGTATTGATTCTTGGAATAAGTGCAAAAATGCTTTTATCTCTAAGTATTTTCCTCCCACTAAGATCATCTCTCTTAGAAACGATATTATGAATTTTAAGCAACTTGATCATGAACATGTTGCACAAGCTTGGGAGAGGATGAAATTAATGATACGTAATTGCCCTACACATGGTTTGAATCTTTGGATGATTATACAAAAAATTTATGCCGGATTGAATTTTGCTTCTAGAAATCTTTTAGATTTGGCCGCGGGAGGTACTTTTATGGAAATCACTTTAGGAGAAGCTACTAAACTCCTAGATAATATTATGGTTAATTATTCTCAATGGCACACCGAAAGATCTACTAATAAAAAAGTGCACGCGATAGAAGAAATTAATGTTTTGAGTGGAAAGATGGATGAACTTATGAAATTATTTGCTACTAAAAGTGTTTCTTCTGATCCTAATGATATGCCTTTGTCTACTTTGATTGAGAATAATACTGAATCTATGGATGTGAATTTTGTTGGTAGGAATAATTTTGGTAACAATGCGTATAGAGGAAACTTTAATCCTAGGTCGTATCCTAGTAATTCCTCTAATCAGTATGGTAATTCCTACAACAATGCTTATGAAAATTTTAATAATATGCCCTCTGAATTTGAGACTAGTGTTAAGGAGTTTATGAATTCACAAAAGAATTTCAATGCTTTGCTTGAAGAAAAATTGCTTAAAGTTGATGAATTGGCTAGGAACGTTGATAGAATTTCTCTTGATGTTGATTCTTTGAAACTTAGATCTATTCCACCTAAGCATGATATCAATGAGTCTCTCAAAGCCATTAGAATTTCCATTGATGAGTGCAAAGAAAGAACCGCTAGGATGCGTGCTAAGAAAGATTGCTTTGTGAAAGCGTGTTCTTCTAGTTTCCATGAAAATAAAGACGAAGATCTAAAAGTTATTGATGTGTCCCCTATTAAATCTTTGTTTTCCAATATGAATTTTGATAATGATGGGACTGAATATGAGCCACCTTTACCTAGAAGGCGTCCCAAAAATTCGGAATTTTTAGATCTTGATGCTAAAATTGGTAAAAGTGGGATTGAAGAGATCAAAACTCTAGATATCAATGAACCCACTATTTTGGATTTCAGGGAATTATTTATGATAATTGCTCTTTGATAGATTGTATTTCCTTGTTGCAATCCGTGCTAAATTCTCCTCATGCTTATAGTCAAAATTAAGCTTTTACTAAACATATCGTTGATGCTTTGATGCAATCTTATGAAGAAAAACTTGAGTTGGAAGTTTCTATCCCTAGAAAACTTTATGATGAGTGGGAACCTACTATTAAAATTAAAATTAAAGATCATGAATGCTATGCTTTGTGTGATTTGGGTGCTATTGTTTCCACGATTCCAAAAACTTTATGTGATTTGCTAGGTTTTCGTGATTTTGATGATTGCTCTTTAAACTTGCACCTTGCGGATTCCACCATTAAGAAACCTATGGGAAGAATTAATGATGTTCTTATTGTTGCAAATAGGAACTATGTGCCCGTAGATTTTATTGTTCTTGACATAGATTGCAATCCTTCATGTCCCATTATTCTTGGTAGACATTTCCTTAGAACGATTGGTGCAATTATTGATATGAAGGAAGGGAATATTAGATTCCAATTTCTGTTAAAGAAAGGCATGGAACACTTTCCTAGAAAGAAAATTAAACTACCATATGAATCTATTATGAGAGCCACTTATGGATTGCCTACCAAAGATGGCAATACCTAGATCTATCCTTGCTTTTATGCCTAGCTAGGGGCGTTAAACGATAGCGCTTGTTGGGAGGCAACCCAATTTTATTTTTAGTGTTTTGCTTTTTGCTTCTGTTTAGGAATAAATATTTGATCTAGCCTCTGGTTAGATTTGTTTTTATGTTTTAATTAGTGTTTGTGCCAAGTTAAACCTATAGGATCTTCTTGGATGATAGTTATTTGATCTTGCTGTAAATTCCAGAAACTTTCTATTTACGAAAACAATTGTTAAAAATCATCAGAACGTGATAAAATACTTATTCCCATTGCTGCTGATCAATAAACAAATTTTCCAGGTCGTCCTATTTTGGTAGATTTTTTGGAGTTCCAGAAGTTTGCGTTAGTCACAGATAACTACAGAATGTTCTGTTTTTGACAGATTCTGTTTTCCGTGTGTTGTTTGCTTATTTTGATGAATATATGGCTAGTAAAATAGTTTATAAACCATAGAGAGGTTGTAATACAGTAGGTTTAACACCAATATAAATAAATAATGAGTTCATTACAGTACCTTGAAGTGGTTTTTTGTTTTCTTTCGCTAACGGAGCTCACGAGATTTTCTGTTAAGTTTTGTGTTGTGAAGTTTTCAAGTTTTGGGTAAAAGATTTGATGGATTATGGAACAAGGAGTGGCAAGAGCCTAAGCTTGGGGATGCCCATGGCACCCCCAGATAATCTAAGGACACCAAAAAGCCAAAGCTTGGGGATGCCCCGGAAGGCATCCCCTCTTTCGTCTACTTCCATCGGTAACTTTACTTGGAGCTATATTTTTATTCACCACATGATAAGTGTTTTCCTTGGAGCGTCTTGTATTATTTGAGTCTTTATTTGTTAGTTTGCCACAATCATCCTTGCTGTACACACCTTTTGAGAGAGACACACATGATTCGTAATTTATTAGAATACTCTATGTGCTTCACTTATATCTTTTGAGCTATATAGTTTTTGCTCTAGTGCTTCACTTATATCTTTTAGAGCACGGTGGTGGATTTGTTTTATAGAAACTATTGTTCTCTCATGCTTCACTTAGATTATTTTGAGAGTCCTACAAAACAGCGTGGTAATTTGCTTTAATTATGATAGGCATTCAAGATTAGTAAAAAAATTCTTATGAGTGTGTTGAATACTATGAGAAGTTAGATGCTTGATAAATGTTTTGAGATATGAAGATGGTGATATTAGAGTCATGCTAGATGAGTAATTGTGGATTTGAGAGATACTTGTGTTAAAGTTTGTGATTCCCGCAGCATGCACGTATGGTGAACCGTTATGTGATGAAGTCAGAGCATGATTTATTTATTGATTGTCTTCCTTATGAGTGGCGGTCGGGGACGAGCGATGGTATTTTCCTACCAATCTATCCCCCTAGGAGCATGCGCGTAATACTTTGCTTTGATAACTTGTAGATTTTTGCAATAAGTATATGAGTTCTTTATGACTAATGTTGAGTCCATGGATTATACACACTCTCTTCCTTCCACCATTGTTAGCCTCTCTAATACCGCGCACTTTTCACCGGTATCATACACCCACCATATACCTTCCTCAAAACAGCCACCATACCTACCTATCATGGCATTTCCATAGCCATTCCGAGATATATTGCCATGCAACTCATCACTATTCCGTTTATTATGACACGCTCCATCATTGTCATATTGCCTCGCATGATCATGTAGTTGACATCGTATTTGTGGCAAAGCCACTGTTCATAATTCTTTCATACATGTCACTCTTGATTCATTGCATATCCTGGTACACCGCTGGAGGCATTCACATAGAGTCATATTTTTTTCTAAGTATTGAGTTGTAATTTTTGAGTTGTAAGTAAATAAAAGTGTGATGATCATCATTATTAGAGCATTGTCCCAAGTGAGGAAAGGATGATGGAGACTATGATTCCCCCACAAGTCGGGATGAGACTCCGGACTAAAAAAAGAGGCCATAAAAAAGAGAGAAAAGGCCCAAATAAAAAAAATAAAAAAATGAGAGAAAAAGAGAGAAGGGACAATGTTACTATCCTTTTACCACACTTGTGCTTCAAAGTAGCACCATGATCTTCATGATAGAGAGTCTCCTATGATATCACTTTCATATACTAGTGGGAATTTTTCATTATAGAACTTGGCTTGTATATTCCAATGATGGGCTTCCTCAAAATGCCCTAGGTCTTCGTGAGCAAGCAAGTTGGATGCACACCCACTTAGTTTCTTTTGTCGAGCTTTCATATACTTATAGCTCTAGTGCATCCGTTGCATGGCAATCCCTACTCACTCACGTTGATATCTATTAATGGGCATCTCCATAGCCCGTTGATACGCCTAGTTGATGTGAGACTATCTTCTCCCTTTTTGTCTTCTCCACAACCACCATTCTATTCCACATATAGTGCTATGTCCATGGCTCACGCTCATGTATTGCGTGAAGATTGAAAAAGTTTGAGAACATCAAAAGTATGAAACAATTGCTTGGCTTGTCATCGGGGTTGTGCATAATTTAAATACTTTGTGTGGTGAAGATAGAGCATAGCCAGACTATATGATTTTGTAGGGATAACTTTCTTTGGCTATGTTATTTTGAGAAGACATAATTGCTTAGTTAGTATGCTTGAAGTATTATTATTTTTATATCAATATTATACTTTTGTCTTGAATCTTTCGGATCTGAACATTCATACCACAATTAAGATAATTACATTGAAATTATGCCAAGTAGCATTCCGCATCAAAAATTCTGTTTTTATCATTTACCTACTCGAGGACGAGAAGGAATTAAGCTTGGGGATGCTTGATACGTCTCCAACGTATCTATAATTTTTGATTGCTTCATGATATATTATATTATGTTTTGGATGTTTAACGGGCTTTATTATACACTTTTCTATTATTTTTGGGACTAACCTATTAACCGGAGGCCCAGCCCAAATTGTTGTTTTTTGCCTATTTCAGAGTTTCACAGAAAAAGAATATCAAACGGAGTCCAAACGGAATGAAATCTTCGGGAACGTGATTTTTGGAACGAACGTGATCCAGAGGACTTGGACGCTACGTCAAGAAAGAAACCAGGAGAGCACGAGGCAGGGGGCGCGCCCTCCAACCTCATGGGGCCCACGTTGCTCCACCGACGTACTTCTTCCTCCTATATATACCTACGTACCCCAAACCAACAGAGGCATCCACGAAAACCTAATTCCACCGCCGCAACCTTCTGTACCTGTGAGATCCCATCTTGGGGCCTTTTCCGGCGTCCTGCCGGAGGGGGCATTGATCACGGAGGGCTTCTACATCAACACCATTTGCAGCGTGTTTGTTGTGGAGATCTATTCGATGTAATCTTCTTTTGCGGCGTGTTTGTTGAAACCGATGAATTGTGGGTTTATGATCAAGTTTATCTATGAACAATATTTGAATCTCCTCTGAATTCTTTTATGTATGATTGGTTATCTTTGCAAGTCTCTTCGAATTATCAGTTTGGTTTGGCCTACTAGATTGATCTTTCTTGCAATGGCAGAAGTGCTTAGCTTTGGGTTCAATCTTGCGGTGTCCTTTCCCAGTGACAGCAGGGGCAGCAAGGCACGTATTGTATTGTTGCCATCGAGGATAACAAGATGGGGTTTATATCATATTGCATGAGTTTATCCCTCTACATCATGTCATCTTACTTAAAGCGTTACTCTGTTCTTTTGAACTTAATACTCTAGATGCATGCTGGATAGCGGTCGATGTGTGGAGTAATAGTAGTAGATGCAGGCAGGAGTCGGTCTACTTGTCACGGACGTGATGCCTATATACATGATCATACCTAGATATTCTCATAACTATGCTCAATTCTATCAATTGCTCAATAGTAATTTGTTCACCCATCGTAATACTTATGCTCTTGAGAGAAGCCACTAGTGAAACCTATGGCCCCCGGGTCTATTTTCCATCATATTAATCTTCCAACACTTAGCTATTTTTATTGCCTTTCATTTTACTTTGCATCTCTATTATAAAAATACCAAAAATATTATCTTATCATATCTATCAGATTTCACTTTCGTAAGTGACCGTGAAGGGATTGACAACCCCTTTATTGCGTTGGTTGTGAGGTTTTTATTTGTTTGTGTAGGTGCGAGGGACTTGAGCGTGGCCTCCTACTGGATTGATACCTTGGTTCTCAAAACCGAGGGAAATACTTACGCTAGTTTACTGCATCACCCTTTCCTCTTCAAGGGAAAACCAACGCAGTGCTCAAGAGGTAGCAATCCTCCCCGGCAACGGCGCAAGAAATTCCTTTTGATGCGGCTTGAAGCTACGTCGGTATTTCCCCAAAGAGGAAGGGATGATGCAGCACAACGGCGGTAGGTATTTCCCTCAGTTATGAGACCAAGGTTATCGAACCAGTATGAGAACCAAGCAACATAACGTAAACAGCCCCTGCACACAAATAACAAATACTCGCAACCCGACGTGTAAAAGGGGTTGTCAATCCCTTTCGGGTAGCGGCGCCCCAAGATAGGAAAACGGACGTGAAGTAAATTGTAGTAGATTGATAGATCGAACGCCAAATAAAATAAATAAGAATAAATTGCAGCAAGGTATTTTTGTATTTTTGCTTTAATAGATCTGAAAATAAAACCAAAGGAAAAGTAGACCGCAATTATGCTACTGTTATGATTGTGTTTTTTGTGTTTTAATTAGTGTTTGTGCCAAGCAAATCCTTTAGGATCTTCTTGGGTAATAGTTGTTTGATCTTGCTGAAAAACAGAAACTTATGCACTCACGAAAATAATTTTCGTAAATCACAGAAACGTGCTTTTGCCCTGATTCTTTTTGCAGAGGATTAATATACAAATTGCTCAGGTCTTCCTAATGTTTCAGAATTTTTGGAGTTTCAGAAGTATTCAAAATATCCAAATTGCTACAGTCTGTTCTGTTTTTTGACAGATTCTGTTTTCTTTGCGTTGTGTGCTTGTTTTGATGGCTCTATGGTTTTCTTTGATGAGTTTTTGCCATAGAAAAGTTGGAATACAGTAGATATAATGCAAGAACAAAATATGAATTGGTTTTCTACAGTACTTATAGTAGTGATTTGCTTTCTTATACTAACGGATCTCACGAAGGTTTTGTTGAGTTTTGTGTGATTGAAGTTTTCAAGTTTTGGGTTATCTTACGATGGATGAAGGAATAAGGAGTAAGAAGATCCTAAGCTTGGGGATGCCTCGGCATCCCAAGCTATTATCCAAAAGAGAGCAAGCAACTAAGCTTGGGGATGCCCCGAGTGGCATCCCCTCTTTCTTCTAATGACCATCGGTATTTTACTCGAAGCTATATTTTTATTCGTCACATACTATGTGTTTTCCTTGGATCGTCTTGTATAATAAGAGTCTTTTCTTGTTTTATTTTGTGTTTTTAGTCTTGATTCCTTGCTGGACACACCTATTTGAGAGAGCCAAAATTATGTCATGACTTGTTAGAATTGCTCTCTATGCTTCACTTAAATTTTTATGAGCTATGGACTTGCTCTAGTGCTTCACTTATATCTTTTTGAGCACGGCATGCTTTAGTATTTTTGAAGAAATGCTCTCTTGCTTCACTTAGAATTATTTGAGAGTTAGTAAAATTTTCAAGAAATTCTCTTTTGCTTCACTTAAATTAATTTGAGAGAAAGAAATATTATGCTCATGATCTTCACTTATATTTGTTTGACCTTATCAAAAGCAACACATGAAAATTAGTCCAAAGTGATAGATATCCAAGAAGGATATAATAAAAACTTTCATGAAGATCATTGGACAAAATAAACTTGATTCTTAGTAACAATTTTGAGATATGATGATGTGATATGTGAGACATGTTGATGAGTAATTATGCTTTAGTAAGAATATTGGTGTTAAGGTTTGTGATTCCCTATGCAAGCACGAAAGTCAATAATTATGCAATGAAATTATATCCTACTTGTGGTGCATTATTCGGTGTTAATTATGCTTAATGCTCACTTATGAGATTATTCATTTCTTGGTTGGTCACTTCTCAATCTTTTGCTAGCCTTCATTTTGCACTAAGTATGATCACTACTTGTGCATCCAAAAACCTTTAAACCAGTTTTGCCACATGAGTCCACTATACCTACCTATATGTGGTATTATTTTGCCGTTCTAAGAAAATTTGTATGTGCCATCTCTAATTTCAAAATGAACTTCTCTTTTGTGTGCTCGTACCGCTAACAAGGCGGTGAGGGGTGGCTAATATTTTCCATGCTAGATGTGTTATTCTCACGATGAGTATTTATTCACTTGTCATTGCACGAGAGTAAGGCAAAGGTATTAGGGATGCCCAGTCCCGAAATGAAAAATGAATTTACTTTATGTTGTCAAATAATAAATTCCTTGGGAAGTGTTGGTATGGAGGGCAACCGTGGATACGGCTAGCCATGGAAAGTGAAAGTATGGTTGAAAAAGGAATAAACTTTATTTTCTATTTGGGAACCGCCTATGATATATCTAGCATGGAAAGTGTTGGGAACTCTAAGTCATTTTCGTTGGTAGGAAAGGCACACCTCCCAAAAAAATTATCTCTTATTTATCGCTTTGAGCTCTGGCGCCTCTACAAATCCCTACTTCCCTCTGCAAAGGGCCTTTCTTTTAGTTTATGAAATTTTTATTTTGAATTTGAGTCTCCATCTTCTCTTATAAAAGCACCAACTAGGAGGCACTATGATCGTACTTGAGTATTGGGTGTAGTTAATATGCGAGTGTGTTTCATGAATGGATCAATGATTGAGCATGATTGGCTAGGGATAGCTTATTTTAGCGTTGAAAGACATGGTTGCTTGTTGATATGCTTGAGTATTTAAATCTCATGTCAAAACTAGACTATTGCTTTGAACCATATAAAAGTCCAAATGTCCATGCTATAAAGAAAAGAATATGATATGACATGTTAGGCAGCATTCCACATCAAAAATTCTGTTTTTACCATTTACCTACTCGAGGACAAGTAGGAATTAAGCTTGGGGTTGCTGATACGTCTCCAACGTATCTATAATTCTTGATTGTTCCATGTTGTTGTATTATCAATCTTGGATGTTTTATAATCATTTTATAGTCATTTTATATCATTTTTTGGTACTAACCTATTGACATAGTGCCAAGTGCCAGTTGCTGCTTTCTGCATGTTTTTTACATCGCAGGAAATCAATACCAAATGGAGTCTGATGTCTACTACACAACCTTATTCTTGTAGACGTTGCTGGGCCTCCAAGTGCAGAGGTTTGTAGGACAGTAGCAAATTTCCCTCAAGTGGATGACCTAAGGTTTATCAATCCGTGGGAGGCGTAGGATGAAGATGGTCTCTCTCAAGCAACCCTGCAACCAAATAACAAAGAGTCTCTTGTGTCCCCAACACACCCAATACAATGGTGAATTGTATAGGTGCACTAGTTCGGCGGAGAGATGGTGATACAAGTGCAATATGGATGGTAGATATAGGTTTTTGTAATCTGAAAATGTAAAAACAGCAAGGTAACTAGTGATAAAAGTGAGCACAAACGGTATTGCAATGCTAGGAAACAAGGCCTAGGGTTCATACTTTCACTAGTGCAAGTTCTCTCAACAATAATAACATAATTGGATCATATAACTGTCCCTCAACATGCAACAAAGAGTCACTCCAAAGTCACTAATAGTGGAGAACAAACGAAGAGATTATGGTAGGGTACGAAACCACCTCAAAGTTATTCTTTCCGATCAATCCATTGGGCTATTCCTATAAGTGTCACAAACAGCCCTAGAGTTCGTAGTAAAATAACACCTTAAGACACACATCAACCAAAACCCTAATGTCACCTAGATACTCCAATGTCACCTCAAGTATCCGTGGGTATGATTATACGATATGCATCACACAATCTCAGATTCATCTATTCAACCAACACATAGAACCTCAAAGAGTGCCCCAAAGTTTCTAACGGAGAGTCAAGACGAAAACGTGTGCCAACCCCTATGCATAGGTTCATGGGCGGAACCCGCAAGTTGATCACCAAAACATACATCGAGTGAATCAATAGAATAATCCATTGTCACCATGGTTATCCCACGCAAGACATACATCAAGTGTTCTCAAATCATTAAAGACTCAATCCGATAAGATAACTTCAAAGGGAAAACTCAATCCATTACAAGAGAGTAGAGGGGGAGAAACATCATAAGATCCAACTACAATAGCAAAGCTCGCGATACATCAAGATCGTATCACCTCAAGAACATGAGAGAGAGAGATATCAAACACATAGCTACTGGTACATACCCTCAGCCCCGAGGGTGAACTACTCCCTCCTTGTCATGGAGAGTGCCGGGATGATGAAGATGGCCACCGGTGAGGGTTCCCCCCTCCGGCAGGGTGCCGGAACAAGGTCCCGATTGGTTTTTGGTGGTTACAGAGGCTTGCGGCGGCGGAACTCCCGATCTATTCTGTTCTCCGATGGTTTTAGGGTATATTGGTGTATATATATATATATATATATAGGAGGAATAAATACGTCAGGGGAGCCACGAGGGTGGAGGGCGCGCCCAGGGGGGTAGGCGCGCCCCCCTGCCTCGTGCCTCCCTCGTTGCTTTCCTGACGTGCACTCCAAGTCTCCCGGGTTGCTTTCTTTCCAAAAATAACTTCTCCAGAAGGTTTCATTCCGTTTCGACTCCGTTTGATATTCCTTTTCTTTGAAACACTGAAACAAGGGAAAAACAGGGACTAGCACTGGGCTCTGGGTCAATAGGTTAGTCCCAAAAATAATATAGAAGTGTTTAATAAAGCCCATAAACATCCAAAACAGATAATATAATAGCATGGAACAATCAAAAATTATAGATACGTTGGAGACGTATCAGCATCCCCAAGCTTAATTCCTGCTCGTCCTCGAGTAGGTAAACGATAAAAACAGAATTTTTGATGTGGAATGCTACCTAACATATTTATCAATATAATCTTCTTTATTGTGGCAAGAATATTCAGATCCATAAGATTCAAGATAAAAGTTCAATATCGACATAAAAATAATAATACTTCAAGCATACTAACTAAGCAATTATGTCCTCTCAAAATAACATGGCCAAAGAAAGTTCATCCCTACAAAATCATATAGTTTAGTCATGCTCCATTTTCGTCACACAAGAATGCTCTCATCATGCACAACCCCGATGACAAGCCAAGCAATTGTTTCATACTTTAGTAATCTCAAACTTTTTCAACCTTCACGCAATACATGAGCGTGAGCCATGGACATAGCACTATGGGTGGAATAGAATATGATGATGGGGGTTATGTGGAGAAGACAAAAAAGGAGAAAGTCTCACATCAACGAGGCTAATCAATGAGCTATGGAGCTGTCCATCGATTGATGTTAATGCAAGGAGTAGGGATTGCCATGCAACGGATGCACTAGAGCTATAAATATATGAAAGCTCAACAAAAGAAACTAAGTGTGTGTGCATCCAACTTGCTTGCTCACGAAGACCTAGGGCACTTGAGGAGGCCCATTGTTGGAATATACAAGCCAAGTTCTATAATGAAAAATTCCCACTAGTATATGAAAGTGACAAAACAAGAGACTCTCTATCATGAAGATTATGGTGTTACTTTGAAGCACAAGTGTGGTAAAAGGATAGTAACATTGTCCCTTCTCTCTTTTTCTCTCATTTTTTTGGGCCTTCTGTTTTTTTATGGCCTTTCTCTCTCTCTCTTTTTTCTTCACTTGGGACAATTCTCTAGAAAATGATGATCATCAGACTTCTATTTATTTACAACTCAATGATTACAACTCGATACTAGAACAAAGTATGACTCTATATGAATGCCTCCGGCGGTGTACCGGGATATGCAATGAACCAAGAGTGACATGTATGAAAGAATTATGAACGGTGGCTTTGCCACAAATACTATGTCAACTACATGATCATGCAAAGCAATATGACAATGATGAACGTGTCATGATAAACGGAATGGTGGAAAGTTGCATGGCAATATATCTCGGAATGGCTATGGAAATGCCATAAAAGGTAGGTATGGTGGCTGTTTTGAGGAAGATATAAGGAGGTTTATGTGTGAAAGAGCGTATCATATCACGGGGTTTGGATGCACCGGCGAAGTTTGCACCAACTCTCAATGTGAGAAAGGGCAACGCACGGTACCGAAGAGGCTAGCAATGATGGAAAGGTGAGAGTGCGTATAATCCATGGACTCAGCATTAGTCATAAAGAACTCACATACTTATTGCAAAAATCTACAAGTCATCAAAAACCAAGCACTGCGCGCATGCTCCTAGGGGGATAGATTGGTAGGAAAAGACCATCGCTCGTCCCCGACCGCCACTCATAAGGAGGACAATCAAAGAACACCTCATGTTTCAAATGTGTTACATAACGTTTACCATATGTGCATGCTACGGGACTTGCAAACTTCAACACAAGTATTTCTCAAATTCACAACTACTCAACTAGCACAACTTTGATATCACTACCTCCATGTCTCAAAACAATCATCAAGCATCAAACTTCTCTTAGTATTCAACACACTCATAAGAAAGTTTTTACTAGTCTTGAATACCTAGCATATTAGGATTAAGAAAATTAAACATGTTGTTTAAGAATCTCAAAATAATATAAGTGAAGCATGAGAGTTCATCTATTTCTTCAAAATAAAACCACCATTGTGCTCTAAAAGATATAAGTGAAGCACTAGAGCAAACGACAGACTACCCCGAAAGATATAAGTGAAGATCAATGAGTAGTTGAATAATTATGTAACTATGTGAAGACTCTCTAAAATTTAAGGATTTCAGATCTTGGTATTTTATTTCGACAGCAAGCAAAGCAAAATAAAACAAAATGACGCTCCAAGCAAAACACATATCATGTGGTGAATAAAAATATAGCTCCAAGTAAAGTTACCGATGAACGGAGACGAAAGAGGGGATGCCATCCGGGGCATCCCCAAGCTTAGGCTCTTGGTTGTCCTTGAATATTACCGTGGGGTGCCTTGGGAATCCCCAATATTAGGCTCTTGCCACTCCTTATTCCGTAGTCCATCGAATCTTTACCCAAAACTTGAAAACTTCACAACACAAAACTTAACAGAAAACTCGTAAGCTCTGTTAGCGAAAGAAAACAAAACACCACTTCAAGGTACTGTTGTGAAATAATTCTAAATTCATGTTGGTGTAATATCTACTGTATTCCAACTTCTCTATGGTTTATAAACTATTTTACTAGCCACAGATTCATTAAAATAAGCAAACAACACACGAAAAACAGAATCTGTCAAAAACAGAACAGTCTGTAGTAATCTGTAACTAACGCAAACTTCTGGAACTCCAACAATTCTAAAATAAATTGGTGGACCTGGGGAATTTATCTAGTAATCATCTGCAAAAAGAATCAACTAAATATCACTCTCCAGTAAAAAGTTTTAGCTAATCTCGTGAGCGCTAAAGTTTCTGTTTTTTACAGCATGATCATAAAGACTTCACCCAAGTCTTCCCAAAGGTTCTACTTGGCACAAACACTAATTAAAACACAAAACCACATCTAAACAGAATCTAGATGGATTATTTATTACTAAACAGAACCAAAAGGCAAAAAAAAACTAAAATAAAATTGGGTTGCCTCCCAACAAGCGCTAACGTTTAACGCCCCTAGCTAGGTATGATGATTTCAATGATGCTCACAAAAAGATAAGAATTGAAACATAAAGAGAGCATCATGAAGAATATGACTAGCACATTTAAGTCTAACCCACTTCCTATGCATAGGGATTTTGTGAGCAAACAACTTATGGGAACAATAATCAACTAGCATAGGAAGGCAAAGCAAGCATAACTTCAAGATTTTCAACACATAGAGAGGAAACTTGATATTATTGCAACTCCTACAAGCATATATTCCTCCCTCATAATAATTTTCAGTAGCATCATGAATGAATTCAACAATATAACCATCACATAAAGCCTTCTTTTCATGACCTACAAGCATAGAAATTTTACTACTCTCCACATAAGCAAAATTCTTATCATTCGGAATAGTGGGAGTATCATAAGAGACTTGAATACTATAAATTGTTTCCACATTAAAAGAGTAATGTTCAGAAAAAGGGTAATCATAATCATGACAAGTTTTATAAATATAATCATCACTACTTCTTATAGCATAAGTTTCATCACAATAATCATCATAAGTAGCAACTTTGTTCTCATCATAATCAATTGAAACCTCTTCCGAAATAGTGGATACATCACTAAATAAAGTCATGACCTCTCCAAATCCACTTTCATAAATATTATAAGATTCAACATCCTCCAAAATAGTGGGATCATTACTTCCTAAAATTGACACTCTTCCAAACCCACTTTCATCAATATAATCATCATAAGTAGGAGGCATGCTATCATCATTATAAATTTGCATATCGAAACTTGAGAGGCTAAAAATATCATCTTCATTAGACATAGCATCCCCAAGCTTGGGACAAACATTAATTGCAGCAAATATATTCTCAAAAACATCATCTTCTTCAAACATAGCATCCCCAAGCTTGGGCCTTTTCATATCATAAGCATAATCACTCTCATTATTAATAGTATGGATAGCACCAATAGTATAGCAATTGTCATATTCCAAGCAAGTGCCAAAAAGATTTTCAAGATCATAAGAAGTATCATTATCTTCCCAATCATAATCATCACAACAAGCAATAGGCATAACGAGATCATCATCAAGTGCATCATCTTCCACAATTATTTTTAATTCATTTTCATGGGGCACAACAATAATAGGAGCAACATTATTTGGGAGAGATATCTTTTTACCTCTCTTCCTTTTTCTTTTCTTCTTCTTCACCACACCATGTGTGGGTTCAATCCTCTTTTCGGAGCTCCTTATTAATGAGATTGGTTGAATAGAAGGCTCCTCCTCGTTACCTGATTCATCATAAGAAATAATAGGAGGATATTGGGAAGTCTCTTCCCTCTCATTAGTATTCTCTTCATTCTCTATTTGTTTTCTTTTCTTTATGTAATTGACAATATAAGGGTTTTCAATGCAATTCACCGCACAATAAAATTTCTTCTAGATCAAAATGAAGAACTCTATCAAGGGCAAATTCTGGAATAATCTTAGTTATACGTTTCATTTCTTCATAACCCAAGAGCAAACTAAGTTCATTATGATGTGCAAGGGAAATCAAGTCATCACAATTTTTGGACACGATACGATCATGAAACAATTTGCATTGGGTACTGAAATGATCACGTTCATTGCAAAGTTCACAAGTACGACTAAGAAATTTTAAATTTTCAGCACAAACATCTAGCCTCTCTTGCAACCATTTAGTTTCTAAGTGCTTATGCATCTTGCAATATCTATCTTCCCTATTTGGTGTGTACTTGCAAACCCAATGCACTCCACAAAAATTGACATGTTTATAGGAGACATTTTCATCATAACTAGTGCAATCATCATTAGTACCATGGATATTCAAGGAGTTCATACTAACAACATTGCAATCATGCTCATCATTCAAAGATTTAGTGCCAAACATTTTAACGCATTCTTATTCTAACACTTCGGCACAATTTTCCTTTCCATCATACTCACGAAAGATATTAAAAAGATGTAGCGTATGAGACAAACTCAATTCCATTTTTTTGTAATTTTCTTTTATAGACTAAACTAGTGATAAAACAAGAAACAAAAAGATTCGATTGCAAGATCTAAAGATATACCTTCAAGCGCTCACCTCCCCGGCAACGGCGCCAGAAAAGAGCTTAGTTGACGGGGTGTGAGTGCCGCTTACCTAGCCTCCCCGCAACGGCGCCAGAAAAGAGCTTGATGTCTACTACACAACCTTCTTCTTGTATACGTTGTTGGGCCTCCAAGTGCAGAGGTTTCTAGGACAGTAGCAAATTTCCCTCAAGTGGATGAACTAAGGTTTATCAATCCGTGGGAGGCGTAGGATGAACATGGTCTCTCTCAAGCAACCCTGCAACCAAATAACAAAGAGTCTCTTGTGTCCCCAACACACCCAATACAATGGTAAATTGTATAGGTGCACTAGTTCGGCGAAGAGATGGTGATACAAGTGCAATATGGATGGTAGATATAGGTTTTTGTAATCTGAAAATATAAAAACAGCAAGGTAACTAGTGATAAAAGTGAGCACAAACGGTATTGCAATGCTAGGAAACAAGGCCTAGGGTTCATACTTTCACTAGTGCAAGTTCTCTCAACAATAATAACATAATTGGATCATATAACTGTCCCTCAACATGCAACAAAGAGTCACTCCAAAGTCACTAATAGCGGAGAACAGACGAAGAGATTATGGTAGGGTACGAAACCACCTCAAAGTTATTCTTTCCGATCAATCCATTGGGCTATTCCTATAAGTGTCACAAACAGCCCTAGAGTTCGTAGTAAAATAACACCTTAAGACACACATCAACCAAAACCCTAATGTCACCTAGATACTCCAATGTCACCTCAAGTATCCGTGGGTATGATTATACGATATGCATCACACAATCTCAGATTCATCTATTCAACCAACACATAGAACCTCAAAGAGTGCCCCAAAGTTTCTAACGGAGAGTCAAGACGAAAACGTGTGCCAACCCCTATGCATAGGTTCATGGGCGGAACCCGCAAGTTGATCACCAAAACATACATCGAGTGAATCAATAGAATAACCCATTGTCACCACGGTTATCCCACGCAAGACATACATCAAGTGTTCTCAAATGATTAAAGACTCAATCCGATAAGGTAACTTCAAAGGGAAAACTCAATCCATTACAAGAGAGTAGAGGGGGAGAAACATCATAAGATCCAACTACAATAGCAAAGCTCGCGATACATCAAGATCGTATCACCTCAAGAACACGAGAGAGAGAGAGAGAGAGAGAGAGAGAGAGAGAGAGATCAAACACATAGCTACTGGTACATACCTTTCATCCCCAAGGGTGAACTACTCCCTCCTTGTCATGGAGAGCGCCGGGATGATGAAGATGGCCACCGGTGAGGGTTCCCCCTCCGGCAAGGTGCTGGAACAGGGTCCTGATTGGTTTTTGGTGGCTAGAGAGGCTTGCGGCGGCGGAACTCCCGATCTATTCTGTTCTCCGATGGTTTTAGGGTATATTGGTATATATAGGAGGAAGAAATACGTTAGGGGAGCCACGAGGGGCCCACGAGGGTGGAGGGCGCGCCCAGGGGGTGGGCGCGCCCCCTGCCTCGTGCATCCCTCGTTGCTTTCCTGACGTGCACTCCAAGTCTCCCGGGTTGCTTTCTTTCCAAAAATAACTTCTCCAGAAGGTTTCATTCCGTTTGATATTCCTTTTCTTCGAAACACTGAAAGAAGGGAAAAACAGGGACTGGCACTGGGCTCTGGGTCAATAGGTTAGTCCCAAAAATAATATAAAAGTGTTTAATAAAGCCCATAAACATCCAAAACAGATAATATAATAGCATGGAACAATAAAAAATTATAGATACGTTGGAGACGTATCAGAGTCCAAATGCAACAAAACTTCATGGAGATTTTTTATGGACCAGAAGACACCCAATGGGCCAAGGCAGCGCCTGGGGTGCTCCGAGGGGAGCACAACCCACCAGGGCGCGCCAGGAGGCCAGGCGCGCCCTGGTGGGTTGTGCCCACCTCGGGTGCCCCCCGGACCGCCTCTTTGCTCTATAAATACCCCAATATTCCAGAAACCCTAGGGGAGTCGACGAAAATCGATTCCAGCTGCCGTAGAGTCTAGAACCACCAGATCCAATCTAGACACCATCACCGAGGGGTTCACCACTTCCATTGGTGCCTCTTCGATGATCCGTGAGTAGTTCTTTGTAGACCTTCGGGTCCGTAGTTAGTAGCTAGATGGCTTCCTCTCTCTCGTTTGATTCTCAATACAATGGTCTCTTGGAGATCCATATGATGTGACTCTTTTTGCGATGTGTTTATTGGGATCGGATGAACTTTGAGTTTATGATCGGATCTATCTTTTTATATCCGTGAAAGTTATTTGAGTTTCTTTGATCTCTTATATGCATGATTGCTTATAGCCTCGTATTTGTTCTCCGATATTTGGGTTTTGTTTGGCCAACTTGATCTATTTATCTTGCAATGGGAAGAGGTGCTTTGTAGTGGGTTCGATCTTACGGTGCTTGATCCCAGTGACAGAAGGGGAACCGACACGTATGTATCGTTGCTACTAAGGATAAAATGATGGGGTCTATCTCTACATAGATAGATCTTGTCTACATCATGTCATCATTCTTATTGCATTACTCCGTTTCTCCATGAACTTAATACACTAGATGCATCCTGGATAGCGGTCAATGTGTGGAGTAATAGTAGTAGATGCAGGCAGGAGTCGGTCTACTAATCTTGGACGTGATGCCTATATAATGATCATTGCCTGGATATCATCATGATTATTTGAAGTTCTATCAATTGCCCAACAGTAATTTGTTCACCCACCGTTTGCTATTTTTCTCGAGAGAAGCCACTAGTGAAACCTACGGCCCCCGGGTCTCTTTCTCATATTATTTGCCTTTGCGATCTACTTTTCCTTTGCTTTTATTTTCAGATTTATTAAAGCAAAAATACAAAATACCTTGCTGCAATTTATTCTTATTTATTTTATTTGGCGTTTGATCTATCAATCTACTACAACTTACTTCACGTCTGTTTGCCTATCTTGGGGCGCCGCTACCCGAAAGGGATTGACAACCCCTTTTACACGTCGGGTTGCGAGTATTTTTTATTTGTGTGCATGGGCTGTTTACGTTGTGTTGCTTGGTTCTCCTACTGGTTCGATAACCTTGGTCTCATAACTAAGGGAAATACCTACCGCCGCTGTGCTGCATCATCCCTTCCTCTTTGGGGAAATACTGACGTAGCTTCAGGCCGCATCAATCTCCTAGATAGATCTTGCGTGAGCGTAGGAATTTTTTTGAAATTGCATGCTACGTTACCCAACAGTGGCATCCGAGCCAGGTCTATGCGTAGATGATATGCACGAGTAGAACACAAAGAGTTGTGGGCGGTGATCGTCATACTGCTTACCACCAATGTCTTATTTTGATTCGGCGGTACTGTTGGATGAAGCGGCCCGGACCAACCTTACATGACCACGTTCATGAGACCGGTTCCACCGACAGACATGCAACTAGTTTTGCATAAAGGTGACTGGCGGGTGTCTGTTTCTCCTACTTTAGTTGAATCAAATTTGACTGCGGCCGGTCCTTATTGAAGGTTAAAACAGCAAACTTGATAAATCACCATTGTGGTTTTGATGCGTAGGTAAGAACGGTTCTTGCTAGAAGCCCGTAGAAGCCACGTAAAACTTGCAACAACAAAGTAGAGGACATCTAACTTGTTTTTGCAGGGCATGTTGTGATGTGATATGGTCAAGACATGATGTGATATACGTTATTGTATGAGATGATCATGTTTTGTAAAATTATCGGCAACCGGCAGGAGCCTTATGGTTGTCTCTTTATTCTATGAAATGCAAATGCCATGTAATTGCTTTACTTTATCACTATGCGTTAGCGATGGAGACGACCACGATGCTACGATGGAGATCAAGGTGTCGAGCCGGTGACAATGGAGATCATGACGATGCTTTGGAGATGGAGATCAAAAGCACAAGATGATGATGGCCATATCATGTCACAAAGTTTGATTGCATGTGATGTTTATCTTTTATGCATCTTATTTTGCTTAGTACGACGGTAGCATTATAAGATGATCCCTTAACTAAATTTCAAGGTATAAGTGTTCTCCCTGAGTATGCACTGTTGCGACAGTTCATAGTTTTGAGACACCACGTGATGATCGGGTGTGATAGACTCTACGTTCACATACAATGGGTGCAAGACAGTTTTGCACATGCGGAATACTCAGGTTAAACTTGACGAGCCTGGCATGTACAGACAAGGCCTCGGAACACTGGAGACCGAAAGGTCGAACGTGAATCATATAGTAGATATGTTCAACATAGAGATGTTCACCATCTCACGTAATGATCGGACATGGTTTAGTTGATTTGGATAACGTATCATTTAGATGACTTGAGGGATGTCTATCTAAGTGGGATTTCTCAAGTAATTTGATTAATTGAAATTTAATTTATCATGAACTTAGTCCTGATAGTATTTGCAAATTATGTTGTAGATCAATAGCTCGCGTTGTAGGCTCCCCTATGTTTTTGATATTTTCCTAGAGAAAACTAAGTTGAAAGATGATAGTAGCAATAATACGGACTGGGTTCATGGTCTGAGGATTATCCTCATTGCTGCATAGATAAAGCAAACAAGCACACACGAGAATATTCACCCCACGCTATAACTCCCCGGCAACGACGCCAGAAAAAGGTCTTGATAACCCACAAGTATAGGGGATCAATTGTAGCCTCTTTTGATAAGTAAGAGTGTCGAACTCAACGAGGAGCTAAAGGTAGAACAAATATTCCCTCAAGTTCTATCGACCACCGATACAACTCTACGCACGCTTGACGTTCGCTTTACCTAAAACAAGTATGAAACTAGAAGTACTTTGTAGGTGTAACGGGGTAGGTTTGCAAGAATATAAAGAGCACGTAAATAAAAACTAGGGCTGTTTAGATAAAGACACAATAAAGTTAGTAAGCGGGTGTGGAAAAGTGGTGGTAGGAGTTGTGAAATTGTCCCTAAGCAATTGACTACGTTACTAGACCGATAGCAAGTTTTATGTGGGAGAGGCCACTGCTAGCATGTCATCCCTGACTTAGAATTCTATGCACTTATGGTTGGAACTATTAGCAAGCATCCGCAACTACTAGCGTTCATTAAGGTAAAACCCAACCATAGCATTAAGATATATTGGTCCCCCTTCAATCCCGTATGCATCAATTTCTATGCTAGGTTGAAGCTTCTGTCACTCTTGCCCTCCAATACATAGTCCTATCAACATACAACTAACCCTATGGTGTGATCCACGCGCGCGCTCATATGATGGGCACCAAAGGACAGCAACATAACCACAAGCAAATTAAACCAATCATAGCAAGTCACCAATTACCGATAGGACAACAAAAATCTACTCAGACATCATAGGATGGCAACACATCATTGGATAATAATATGAAGCATAAAGCACCATGTTCAAGTAGAGGGTACAGCGGGTTCCGGGAGAGTGGACCGCTGTAGATAGATGCGGGAAGGTGTTGGAGATGTTGATGAAGATGACGGAGGTGTTGGTGTAGATTGCGGTGATGATGATGGCCCCGGCGGCGTTCCGGCGGCACCGGGAGAGAGGGGGAGAGAGACCCCCCTTCTTCTTCTTCTTCCTTGACCTTCTCCCTAGATGGGAGAAGGGTTTCCCCTCTGGTCCATGGCCTCCATGGCATGGGAGGGGGCGAGAGCCCCTCCGAGATTGGATCTGTCTCTCTATCTCTCTCTGTTTCTGCGCTCCAGATTATGGGCTTTCACCGTTTCTTATATTCCCGGAGATCCGTAACTCCGATTGGGCTGAAATTTGAACACGATTTCTATCCAGATATTGGCTTTCTTGCGGCGAAAGAAGGGCACCAACCGCCTTACGGGGTGGCCACGAGGGTCAGGGGCACGCCCCCCTGCCTCGTGGCCCCCTCGGGCATCGTCGCGCGTTGATTCTTCTTCCCAAAAATCACATATATTCCAAAAAAATCTCCGTCAGTTTTTATCCCTTTTGGACTCCGTTTGATATGGATTTTCTGTGAGACAAAAACATGCAACAAACAGGAACTGGCACTGGGCACTGGATCAATATGTTAGTCCCAAAAATAGTATAAAAAGTTGCCAAAAGTATGTAAAAGTTGTAGAATATTGGCATGGAACAATCAAAAATTATAGATACGACGGAGACGTATCAACATCCTCAAGCTTAATTCCTGCTCGTCCTTGAGTAGGTAAATGATAAAAAAGATAATTTTTTATGCGGAATGCTACCTAGCATAATCTTGATAATGTAATCTAATCATGGCATGAATATTAAGACACCAGTGATTCAAAGCAATAGTCTATCATTTGACATTAAGATAATAATACTTCAAGCATAATAATAAAGCAATCATGTCTTTTCAAAAATAACATGGCCAAAGAAAGTTATCCCTACAAAATCATATAGTCTGGCTATGCTCCATCTTCACAACACAAAATATTCAAATCATGCACAACCTCGATGACAAGCCAAGCAATTGTTTCATACTTTTGACGTTCTCAAACCTTTTCAACTTTCACGCGATACATGAGCGTGACCCATGGATATAGCACTATAGGTGGAATAGAATATGATGATGGAGGTTGTGTGGAGAAGACAAAAAGGAGAAAGTCTCACATCGACGCGGCTAATCAACGGGCTATGGAGATGCCCATCAATTGATGTCAATGCGAGGAGTAGGGATTGCCATGCAACGGATGCACTAGAGCTATAAGTGTATGAAAGCTCAAACTGAAACTAAGTGGGTGTGCATCCAACTTGCTTGCTCATGAAGACCTAGGGCATTTGAGGAAGCCCATCATTGGAATATACAAGCCAAGTTCTATAATGAAAAATCCCACTAGTATATGAAAGTGACAAAATAAGAGACTCTCTATCATGAAGATCATGGTGCTACTTTGAAGCACAAGTGTGGAAAAAGGATAGTAGCATTGTCCCTTCTATTTTTTTCTTTTTTTATTTGGCCTTCCTTTTTTATTTGGCCTTTCTCTTTTTTTGGGACAATGCTCTAATAATGATGATCATCACACTTTTATTTACTTACAACTCAAAATTACAACTCGATACTAGAACAAAGATATGACTCTATATGAATTCCTCCGGCGGTGTACTGGGATGTGCAATGATCTAGCGTAGCAATGACATCAAAAAACGGACAAGCCATGAAAACATCATGCTAGCTATCTTATGATCATGCAAAGCAATATGACAATAAATGCTCAAGTCATGTATATGATGATGATGGAAGTTGCATGGCAATATATCTCGGAGTGGCTATGAAAATGCCATGATAGGTAGGTATGGTGGCTGTTTTGAGGAAGATATAAGGAGGCTTATGTGTGATAGAGCGTATCGTATCACGGGGTTTGGATGCACCGGCGAAGTTTGCACCAACTCTCGAGGTGAGAAAGGGCAATGCACGGTACCAGAGAGGCTAGCAATGATGGAAGGGTGAGAGTGCGTATAATCCATGGACTCAAAATTAGTCATAAAGAACTCACAAACTTATTGCAAAAATCTATTAGTCATCGAAACAAAGTACTACGCGCATGCTCCTAGGGGGATAGATTGGTAGGAAAAGACCATCGCTCGTCCCCGACCGCCACTCATAAGGAAGACATTCAATAAATACCTCATGCTCCGACTTCGTTACATAACGGTTCACCATACGTGCATGCTACGGGAATCACAAACTTCGACACAAGTATTTATTAAATTCACAATTACACACTAGCATGACTCTAATATCACCATCTTTATATTGCAAAACTATTGCAAGGAATCAAACATATCATATTCAGTGATCTACAAGTTTTATGTAGGATTTTATGACTAACCATGTGAATGACCAGTTCCTGTCAACTCTCTAAATAGATAGAAGTGAAGCAAGAGAGTTTAATTCTTTCTACAAAAGATATGTCCACGCTCTAACGAATATAAGTGAAGCAAAAGAGCATTCTACAAATGGCGGTTTTCTATGTGAAGAGAAACAGGCAATCCAAACTTCAAATGATATAAGCGAAGCACATGAAGCATTCTATAAAGCCATACTCAAAGAATATAAGTGAAGTGCAAAGAGCATTATATAAATCAACCAAGGACTATCTCATACCAGCATGGTGCATCAAAGAAAAGTGAAAACTAAATGCAAAAGACACTCCAAGATTTGCACATAACGCATGAACGAAACGAATCCGAAAACATACCGATACTTGTTGAAGAAAGATGGGATGCCTTCCGGGGCATCCCCAAGCTTGAGCTCTTGCCTCTCCTCCTTTTCCTCATATCGAGACCTCCTCGATCCTCGAACACTTCATCCACACAAAACTCAACAGAAAGTTCGGTGAGATCCGTTTGTATAATAAAGCAAATCACTACTCTAAGTACTGTTGCAAACCAATTCATATTTTGTTTTTGCATTTTAGCTACTGTAATATAACTTTTCCATGGCTTAATCCACTGATAGAAATTGATAGTTTCATCAAAACAAGCAAACTATGCATCAAAAACGGAATCTGTCTTAAACATGACAGTCTGTAGTAATCTGAACATTCACCATACTTCTGGTACTCCAAAAATTCTGCCAAAATTAGGAAAAATAAACAATTTGTATATAAAGATAGTACAAAACGTTTCAGATCCGTTTGACGTTCCAGTAAAAAATGTAAAATCGTGCACTAGAGCCAAAGTTTCTGTTTTGCACCGCACAAACCAACAAGCAATGTAAACATCCTAAAGGAAAATCTTGGCACATTATTTTTGTTTTAAAACTATATAAAAGCACACAACAGAAATAAATGACTCTCTAAAACTTCCGGGTTGTCTCCCTGGCAGCGCTTTCTTTAAAGCCATTAAGCTAGGCATATAGTGCTCAAGTAATGGATCCACCCGGATCCCAAGGTATATCAAAGCCAATTTTAATTAACAATGATTTGTGATTTAGTAGTGAGCACAAAGTAACATATATCATGCAACAACGAAGTCTAACTCTCTTCCTATGCATCGGCATGTCATAAAAGAACAATTCATGCACACAAAGTAAAGGCCAATACATAGTATAAACAGTTTCTTGCAATTTTATCATATTGGAAACATGGGGAGGCGGAGATGTAGTTCCTCTCTCATAATAATTGAAAGTAGGAGCAGCAAGCACATGCATATTGTATCTATCAAAATCATCATGTGTAGTAGTAAAACGCAACCCATCAATATAATCCTTAATAAGGGCAAACTTCTCCGATATAGTGTAGTCGGGAGAATTCAAAAAGATAATAGGACTATCATGCATGGGTGCAATAGCAACAATTTCATGTTTAACATAAGGAACTATAGCAAGTTCATCTCTATAACCATAATTCATATTGGCATCTTGGCCACAAGCATAGCAAGCATCATCAAAAAGGGATATTTCAAAAGAATCAACGGGATCATAACAATCATCATAGCATTCATCCTTCGGTAAGCACGAAGGGAAATTAAACAACGTATGAGTTGAAGAGTTACTCTCATTAGAAGGTGGGCACGGGTAGCTAATCCGCTCTTCCTCCTTTTGTTCTTCGCTCTCCTCATCATCATTTTCATCCAATGAGCCCACAGTTTCATCAATTCCTTCTTCCATAGACTCCTGCAAAATATTAGTCTCATCTTGAACAGCGGAGGAGTCCTCAATATATGGTTTAACATAGGAATTAGAAGCATAATTATCATAACAATATTTAAGTATGGCAAAACTTTCAGATTTGTAAAGAGTAGCATCATACGTTTCAATTAAAGAAGCAATTTCATAAGCACCCTTAAAAGCAACAAATTCTTCAATTTGTTGAACATCATAGTAATTATAAACACCCTTAGCATACGAAGATACGATTCCATTATCACTAAAATCACATTGGTAGGCAAGGTGTTTCTTAGGGTTTTCAGAACAACAAGTGAAATCATATATTTCACATAAATTCCAAGCATAGCATTCTAAACGATGAATTTGATGCAGTAAAAGTTTCCCTTTTTGAGATAAGCGGTGTCGCACATAACGAGCATGCTCATCTAAAGATTTGCCCTCAACTAAGCTAGTTGGGGTTTCAGCACGAGCACATAGGGATCGAAGATGATCCAAGTAAAAAGCTTCAGTAGTGTGATAGATTTTGAGTGGTTCTTCAACCATTGGTGTAGTAGGTACAACTAATTTTTTTGGTATTTTACGTTTCCTACCCATAACTAAAGATAGAAAACAAGAGCACAAAATAAAAAAAATACTTAGTGATCAAGCAAACAAGCACACACGAGAAAATTCACGCCACGCAATAACTCCCCGGCAACGGCGCCGAAAAAGGTCTTGATAACCCACAAGTATAGGGGATCAATTGTAGCCTCTTTCGATGGTAAGAGTGTCGAACCCAACATGGAGCTAAAGGCAGAACAAATATTCCCTCATGTTCTATCGACCACCGACACAACTCTACGCACGCTTGACGTTCGCTTTACCTAAAACAAGTATGAAACTAGAAGTACTTTGTAGGTTTAACGGGATAGGTTTGCAAGAATATAAAGAGCACGTAAATAAAAACTAGGGGCTGTTTAGATAAAGACACAATAAAGTTAGTATAGCGAGTGTGGAAAAGTGGTGGTGGGAGTTGTGAAATTGTCCCTAAGCAATTGACTACGTTACTAGACCGATAGCAAGTTTTATGTGGGAGAGGCCACTGCTAGCATGTCATCCCTGACCTGGAATTCTATGCACTTATGGTTGGAACTATTAGAAAGCATCTACAACTACTAATGTTCATTAAGGTAAAACCCAACCATATCATTAAGATATATTGGTCCCCCTTCAATCCCGTATGCATCAATTTCTATGCTAGGTTGAAGCTTCTGTCACTCTTGCCCTCCAATACATAGTCCTATCAACATACAACTAACCCTATGGTGTGATCCACGTGCGCGCTCATATGATGGGCACCAAAGGACAGCAACATAACCACAAGCAAATTAAACCAATCATAGCAAGTCACCAATTACCGATAGGACAACAAAAATCTACTCAGACATCATAGGATGGCAACACATCATTGGATAATAATATGAAGCATAAAGCACCATGTTCAAGTAGAGGGTACAGCGGGTTGCGGGAGAGTGGACCGCTGTATATAGATGGGGGAAGGTGATGGAGATGTTGGTGAAGATGACGGAGGTGTTGGTGTAGACTACTGTTGGGGAACGTAGTAATTTCAAAAAAAATCCTACGCACACGCAAGATCATGGTGATGCATAGCAACGAGAGGGGAGAGTGTTGTCCACGTACCCTCGTAGACCGACTGCGGAAGCGTTATCACAACGCGGTTGATGTAGTCGTACGTCTTCACGATCCGACCGATCAAGTACCGAACGTACGTCACCTCCGAGTTCTACACACGTTCAGCTCAATGACATCCCTCGAACTCCGATCCAGCCGAGTGTTGAGGGAGAGTTTCGTCAGCACGACGGCGTGGTGACGATGATGATGTTCCACCGATGCAGGGCTTCGCCTAAGCTCCGCAACGGTATTATCGAGGTGTAATATGGTGGAGGGGGGCACCGCACACGGCTAAGAGATCTCAAGGATCAATTGTTGTGTCTCTGGGGTGCCCCCCTGCCCCCGTATATAAAGGAGCAAGGGGGAGGCAGCCGGCCAAGGGGAGAGGCGCGCCATAGGGGGGGAGTCCTACTCCCACCGGGAGTAGGACTCCTCCTTTCCTTGTTGGAATAGGAGAAGGGAAGGGAGAAGGAGAAAGAAGGAAGGGGGCGCCCCCCCCTCGCTAGTCCAATTCGGACTAGTCCATGGGGAGGGGTGCGGCCACCCTTTGGGGCCTTTCTCTCCTTTCCCGTATGGCCCATTAAGGCCCAATACGAATTCCCGTAACTTTCCGGTACTCCGAAAAATACCCGAATCACTCGGAACTTTTCCGAAGTCCGAATATAGTCGTCCAATATATCGATCTTTACGTCTCGACCATTTCAAAACTCCTCGTCATATCCCCGATCTCATCCGGGACTCCGAACTCCTTCGGTACATCAAAACTCAATAAAACTGTCATCGTAACGTTAAGTGTGCGGACCCTACGGGTTCGAGAACTATGTAGACATGACCGAGACACGTCTCCGGTCAATAACCAATAGCGGGACCTGGATGCCCATATTGGCTCCCACATATTCTACGAAGATCTTTATCGGTCAGACCGCATAACAACATACGTTGTTCCCTTTGTCACCTGTATGTTACTTGCCCGAGATTTGATCGTCGGTATCTCGATACCTAGTTCAATCTCGTTACCGGCAAGTCTCTTTACTCGTTCCGTAACACATCATCCCTAACTCATTAGTCACAATGCTTGCAAGGCTTATAGTGATGTGCATTACCGAGTGGGCCCAGAGATACCTCTCCGACAATCGGAGTGACAAATCCTAATCTCGAAATACGCCAACCCAACAAGTACCTTTGGAGACACCTGTAGAGCACCTTTATAATCACCCATTTACGTTGTGACGTTTGGTAGCACACAAAGTGTTCCTCCGGTAAACGGGAGTTGCATAATCTCATAGTCATAGGAACATGTATAAGTCATGAAGAAAGCAATAGCAACATACTAAACGATCGAGTGCTAAGCTAACGGAATGGGTCAAGTCAATCACGTCATTCTCCTAATAAGGTGATCTCGTTAATCAAATGACAACTTATGTCTATGGCTAGGAAACATAACCATCTTTGATTAACGAGCTAGTCAAGTAGAGGCATACTAGTGACACTCTGTTTGTCTATATATTCACACATGTATTATGTTTCCGGTTAATACAATTCTAGCATGAATAATAAACATTTATCATGATACAAGGAAATAAATAATACTTTTTATTGCCTCTAGGGCATATTTCCTTCAGTCTCCCACTTGCACTAGAGTCAATAATCTAGATTACACAGTAATGATTCTTACACCCATGGAGCCTTGGTGCTGATCATGTTTTGCTCGTGGAAGAGGCTTAGTCAACGGGTCTGCAACATTCAGATCCGTATGTATCTTGCAAATTTCTATGTCTCCTACCTGGACTAAATCCCGGATGGAATTGAAGCGTCTTTTGATGTGCTTGGTTCTCTTGTGAAATCTGGATTCCTTTGCCAAGGCAATTGTACCAGTATTGTCACAAAAGATTTTCATAGGACCCGATGCACTAGGTATGACACCTAGATCGGATATGAACTCCTTCATTTGCTGCTTCTAAAGCAGCTATGTACTCCGCTTCACATGTAGATCCCGCCACGACGCTTTGTTTAGAACTGCACCAACTGACAGCTCCACCGTTCAATGTAAATACATATCCGGTTTGCGATTTAGAATCGTCCGGATCAGTGTCAAAGCTTGCATCAACGTAACCATTTACGATGAGCTCTTTGTCACCTCCATATACGAGAAACATATCCTTAGTCCTTTTCAGGTATTTCAGGATGTTCTTGACCGCTGTCCAGTGATCCACTCCTGGATTACTTTGGTACCTTCCTGCTAGACTTATAGCAAGGCATACATCAGGTCTGGTACACAGCATTGCATACATGATAGAGCCTATGGCTGAAGCATAGGGGACATCTTTCATCTTCTCTCTATCTTCTGCAGTGGTCGGGCATTGAGTCTTACTCAACTTCACACCTTGCAACACAGGCAAGAATCCTTTCTTTGCTTGATCCATTTTGAACTTCTTCAAAACTTTGTCAAGGTATGTGCTTTGTGAAAGTCCAATTAAGCGTCTTGATCTATCTCTATAGATCTTGATGCCCAATATATACGCAGCTTCACCGAGGTCTTTCATTGAAAAACTCTTATTCAAGTATCCCTTTATGCTATCCAGAAATTCTATATCATTTCCAATCAGTAATATGTCATCCACATATAATATCAGAAATGCTATAGAGCTCCCACTCACTTTCTTGTAAATACAGGCTTCTCCAAAAGTCTGTATAAAACCAAATGCTTTGATCACACTATCAAAGCGTTTATTCCAACTCCGAGAGGCTTGCACCAGTCCATAAATGGATCGCTGGAGCTTGCACACTTTGTTAGCTCCCTTTGGATCGACAAAACCTTCTGGTTGCATCATATACAACTCTTCTTCCAGAAATCCATTTAGGAATGCAGTTTTGACATCCATTTGCCAAATTTCATAATCATAAAATGCGGCAATTGCTAACATGATTCGGACAGACTTAAGCATCGCTACGGGTGAGAAGGTCTCATCGTAGTCAATCCCTTGAACTTGTCGAAAACCTTTCGCAACAAGTCGAGCTTTATAGACAGTAACATTACCATCAGCGTCAGTCTTCTTCTTGAAGATCCATTTATTTTCAATGGCTTGCCGATCATTGGGCAAGTCAACCAAAGTCCATACTTTGTTCTCATACATGGATCCCATCTCAGATTTCATGGCCTCAAGCCATTTTGCGGAATCTGGGCTCACCATCGCTTCTTCATAGTTCGTAGGTTCGTTATGGTCTAGTAACATAACTTCCAGAACAGGATTACCATACCACTCTGGTGCGGATCTCACTCTGGTTGATCTACGAGGTTCAGTAATAACTTGATCTGAAGTTTCATGATCATCATCATTAACTTCCTCACTAATTGGTGTAGGTGTCTCAGAAACTGGTTTCTATGATGAACTACTTTCCAATAAGGGAGCAGGTATAGTTACCTCATCAAGTTCTACTTTCCTCCCACTCACTTCTTTCGAGAGAAACTCCTTCTCTAGAAAATTTCCGAATTTAGCAACAAAAGTTTTTCCTTCGGATCTATGATAGAAGGTATACCCAACAGTCTCCTTTGGGTATCCTATGAAGACACATTTCTCCGATTTGGGTTCGAGCTTATCAGGTTGAAGTTTCTTCACATAAGCATCGCAGCCCCAAACTTTAAGAAACGACAACTTTGGTTTCTTGCCAAACCACAGTTCATAAGGCGTCGTCTCAACGGGTTTTGATGGTGCCCTATTTAACGTGAATGCAGCCGTCTCTAAAGCATAACCCCAAAACGATAGCGGTAAATCAGTAAGAGACATCATAGATCGCACCATATCTAGTAAAGTGCGATTACGACGTTCGGACACACCATTACGTTGTGGTGTTCCGGGTGGCGTGAGTTGTGAAACTATTCCGCATTGTTTCAAATGTAGACCAAACTCATAACTCAAATATTCTCCTCCACGATCTGATCGTAGAAACTTTATTTTCTTGTTACGATGATTTTCAACTTCACTCTGAAATTCTTTGAACTTTTCAAATGTTTCAGACTTATGTTTCATTAAGTAGATATACCCATATCTGCTTAAATCATCTGTGAAGGTGAGAAAATAACGATATCCGCCACGAGCCTCAACATTCATCGGACCACATACATCTGTATGTATGATTTCCAACAAATCTGTTGCTCTCTCCATAGTTCCGGAGAACGGTGTTTTAGTCATCTTGCCCATGAGGCACGGTTCGCAAGTACCAAGTGATTCATAATCAAGTGGTTCCAAAAGTCCATCAGTATGGAGTTTCTTCATGCGCTTTACACCGATATGACCTAAACGGCAATGCCACAAATAAGTTGCACTATCATTATCAACTCTACATCTTTTGGTTTCAATATTATGAATATGTGTATCATTACTATCGAGATTCAACAAAAATAGACCATTCTTCAAGGGTGCATGACCATAAAAGATATTACTCATATAAATAGAACAACCATTATTCTCTGATTTAAATGAATAACCGTCTCGCATCAAACAAGATCCAGATATAATGTTCATGCTCAACGCTGGCACCAAATAACAATTATTTAGGTCTAAAACTAATCCTGAAGGTAGATGTAGAGGTAGCGTGCCGACCGCGATCACATCGACTTTGGAACCATTTCCCACGCGCATCGTCACCTCGTCCTTAGCCAATCTTCGCTTAATCCGTAGCCCCTGTTTCGAGTTGCAAATATTAGCAACAGAACCAGTATCAAATACCCAGGTGCTACTGCGAGCATTAGTAAGGTACACATCAATAACATGTATATCACATATACCTTTGTTCACCTTGCCATCCTTCTTATCCGCCAAATACTTTGGGCAGTTCCGCTTCCAGTGACCAGTTTGCTTGCAGTAGAAGCACTCAGTTTCAGGCTTAGGTCCAGACTTGGGTTTCTTCTCCTGAGCAGCAACTTGTTTGTTGTTCTTCTTGAAGTTCCCTTTCTTCTTCCCTTTACCCTTTTTCTTGAAACTGGTGGTCTTATTGACCATCAACACTTGATGCTCCTTTTTGATTTCTACCTCCGCAGCCTTTAGCATTGCGAAGAGCTCGGGAATTGTCTTACTCATCCCTTGCATATTATAGTTCATCACGAAGCTCTTGTAGCTTGGTGGCAGTGATTGAAGAATTCTGTCAATAACGCTATCATTCGGAAGATTAACTCCCAGTTGAATTAAGTGATTGTTATACCCAGACATTTTGAGTATATGCTCACTGACAGAACTATTCTCTTCCATCTTGCAGCTGAAGAACTTATTGGAGACTTCATATCTCTCAATTCGGGCATTTGCTTGAAATATTAACTTCAACTCCCGGAACATCTCATATGCTCCATGACGTTCAAAACGTCGTTGAAGACCCGGTTCTAAGCCGTAAAGCATGGCACACTGAACTATCGAGTAGTCATCAGCTTTGCTCTGCCAGACGTTCATAACATCTGGTGTTGCTCCTGCAGCAGGCCTAGCACCCAGCGGTGCTTCCAGGACGTAATTCTTCTGTGCAGCAATGAGGATAATCCTCAAGTTACGGACACAGTCCGTGTAATTGCTACCATCATCTTTCAACTTTGCTTTCTCAAGAAACGCATTAAAATTTAACGGAACAACAGCACGGGCCATCTATCTACAATTAACATAGACAAGCAAAATATACTATCAGGTACTAAGTTCATGATAAATTCAAGTTCAATTAATCATATTACTTAAGAACTCCCACTTAGATAGACATCCCTCTAATCCTCTAAGTGATCATGTGATCCATATCAACTAAACCATGTTCGATCATCACGTGAGATGGAGTAGTTTCAATGGTGAACATCACTATGTTGATCATATCTACTATATGATTCACGCTCGACCTTTCGGTCTCCGTGTTCCGAGGCCATATCTGTTATATGCTAGGCTCGTCAAGTTTAACCTGAGTATTCCGCGTGTGCAACTGTTTTGCACCCGTTGTATTTGAACGTAGAGCCTATCACACCCGATCATCACGTGGTGTCTCAGCACGAAGAACTTTCGCAACGGTGCATACTCAGGGAGAACACTTATACTTTGATAATTTAGTGAAGGATCATCTTATAATGCTACCGTCAAACAAAGCAAGATAAGATGCATAAAGGATTAACATCACATGCAATCAATATAAGTGATATGATATGGCCATCATCATCTTGTGCTTGTGATCTCCATCTCCGAAGCACCGTGCTTGTGATCTCCATCTCCGAAGCACCGTCATGATCACCATCGTCACCGGCGCGACACCTTGATCTCCATCGTAGCATCGTTGTCGTCTCGCCAACTTATTTCTTTTACGACTATCGCTACCGCTTAGTGATAAAGTAAAACTATTACATGGCGATTGCATCTCATACAATAAAGCGACAACCATATGGCTCCTGCCAGTTGCCGATAACTCGGTTACAAAACATGATCATCTCATACAACACATTATATCACATCATGTCTTGACCATATCACATCACAACATGCCCTGCAAAAACAAGTTAGACGTCCTCTACTTTGTTGTTGCAAGTTTTACGTGGCTGCTACGGGCTTAGCAAGAACCGTTCTTACCTACGCATCAAAACCACAACGATAGTTTGTCAAGTTGGTGCTATTTTAACCTTCGCAAGGACCGGGCGTAGCCACACTCGGTTCAACTAAAGTGAGAGAGACAGACACCCGCCGGTCACCTTTAAGCAACGAGTGCTCGCAACGGTGAAACCAGTCTCGCGTAAGCGTACGCGTAATGTTGGTCCGGGCCGCTTCATCTCACAATACCGCTGAACCAAAGTATGACATGCTGGTAAGCAGTATGACTTATATCGCCCACAACTCACTTGTGTTCTACTCGTGCATAGCATCAACGCATAAAACCTGGCTCGGATGCCACTGTTGGGGAACGTAGTAATTTCAAAAAAATTCCTACGCACACGCAAGATCATGGTGATGCATAGCAACGAGAGGGGAGAGTGTTGTTCACGTACCCTCGTAGACCGACAGCGGAAGCGTTATCACAACGCGGTTGATGTAGTCGTACGTCTTCACGATCCGACTGATCAAGTACCGAACGTACGGCACCTCCGAGTTCTACACACGTTCAGCTCGATGACATCCCTCGAACTCCGATCCAGCCGAGTGTTGAGGGAGAGTTTCGTCAGCACGACGGCGTGGTGACGATGATGATGTTCCACCGACGCAGGGCTTCGCCTAAGCTCCGCAACGGTATTATCGAGGTGTAATATGGTGGAGGGGGCACCGCACACGGCTAAGAGATCTCAAGGATCAATTGTTGTGTCTCTGGGGTGCCCCCCTGCCCCCGTATATAAAGGAGCAAGGGGGAGGCAGCCGGCCAAGGGGAGAGGCGCGCCATAGGGGGGGAGTCCTACTCCCACCGGGAGTAGGACTCCTCCTTTCCTTGTGGGAGTAGGAGAAGGGAAGGGGGAAGGAGAAAGAAGGAAGGGTGCGCCCCCCTTCCCTAGTCCAATTCGGACCAGACCATGGGGAGGGGTGTGGCCACCTTTTGAGGCCTTTCTCTCCTTTCACGTATGGCCCATTAAGGCCCAATACGAATTCCCGTAACTCTCCGGTACTCCGAAAAATACCCGAATCACTCGGAACCTTTCCGAAGTCCGAATATAATCGTCCAATATATCGATCTTTACGTCTCGACCATTTCGAGACTCCTCGTCATATCCCCGATCTCATCCGGGACTCCGAACTCCTTCGGTACATCAAAACTCAATAAAACTGTCATCGTAACGTTAAGCGTGCGGACCCTACGGGTTCGAGAACTATGTAGACATGACCGAGACACGTCTCCGGTCAATAACCAATAGCAGGACCTGGATGCCCATATTGGCTCCCACATATTCTACGAAGATCTTTATCGGTCAGACCGCATAACAACATACGTTGTTCCCTTTGTCACCGGTATGTTACTTGCCCGAGATTTGATCGTCGGTATCTCGATACCTAGTTCAATCTCGTTACCGGCAAGTCTCTTTACTCGTTCCGTAACACATCATCCCGCAACTAACTCATTAGTCACAATGCTTGCAAGGCTTATAGTGATGTGCATTACCGAGTGGGCCCAGAGATACCTCTCCGACAATCGGAGTGACAAATCCTAATCTCGAAATACGCCAACCCAACAAATACCTTTGGAGACACCTGTAGAGCACCTTTATAATAACCCATTTACGTTGTGACGTTTGGTAGCACACAAAGTGTTCCTCCAGTAAACGGGAGTTGCATAATCTCATAGTCATAGGAACATGTATAAGTCATGAAGAAAGCAATAGCAACATACTAAACGATCGAGTGCTAAGCTAACGGAATGGGTCAAGTCAATCACATCATTCTCCTAATGAGGTGATCTCGTTAATCAAATGACAACTTATGTCTATGGCTAGGAAACATAACCATCTTTGATTAACGAGCTAGTCAAGTAGAGGCATACTAGTGACACTCTGTTTGTCTATATATTCACACATGTATTATGTTTCCGGTTAATACAATTCTAGCATGAATAATAAACATTTATCATAATACAAGGAAATAAATAATACTTTATTATTGCCTCTAGGGCATATTTCCTTCAACTACGATGATGATGATGGCCCTGGCGGTGTTTCGGCGCCACCGGGGGAGAGGGGGAGAGAGCCCCCTTCTTCTTATTCTTCCTTGACCTTCTCCCTAGATGGGAGAAGGGTTTCCCCTCTGGTCCATGGCCTCCATGGCATGGGAGGGGCGAGAGCCCCTCCGAGATTGGATCTGTCACTCTGTCTCTCTCTGTTTCTGCGCTCCAGATTCTGGCCTTTCACCGTTTCTTATATTCCCGGAGATCCGTAACTCCGATTGGGCTGAAATTTGAACATGATTTCTATCCGGATATTGGCTTTCTTGCGGCGAAAGAAGGGAACCAACCGCCTTACGGGGTGGCCACGAGGTTCAGGGGCGCGCCCACCCCCCTGGGGCGCGCCGCCTGCCTCGTGGCCCCCTCGGGCATCGTCCCGCGTTGATTCTTCTTCCCAAAAATCACATATATTCCAAAAAAATCTCCGTCAGTTTTTATCCCGTTTGGACTCCGTTTGATATGGATTTTCTGCGAAACAAAAACATGCAACAAACAGGAACTGGCACTGGGCACTGGATCAATATGTTAGTCCCAAAAATAGTATAAAAAGTTGCCAAAAGTATGTAAAAGTTGTAGAATATTGGCATGGAACAATAAAAAATTATAGATACGACAGAGACGTATCAGTACTACAATCACTTGAATCAAGTGGGAGTTAATCTTCTAGATAAGATAGTGATCGACAGAGTTCTCTAGTTAGTATCACCAAGCTACTAGAACTTCGTGATGAACTATAATGTGCAAGGGATAACGAAAAAGATTCCCGAGCTCTTCGTGATGCTGAAATCGGCAAAGGTAGAAATCAAGAAAGAGCATCAAGTGTTGATGGTTAACAAGACCACTAGTTTCAAGAAAAAGGGAAAAGGAAATGAAAGGGAACTTCAAGAAGAATGACAAGCAAGTTGCCACTCCCGTGAGGAAGCCCAAAAGCTAGACCTAAGCCTGAAACTAAGTGCTTCTACTGCAAAGGGAATGGTCACTGGAAGCGGAACTACCCCAAATACTTGGCGGATAAGAAGGATGGCAAGATGAACAAAGGTATATTTGATATACATGTTATTTATGTGTACTTTACTAGTGTTCATAGTAACCCCAGGGTATTTCATACCGGTTCAGTTGCTAAGATTAGTAGCTCGAAACAGGAGTTGCAAAATGAACAGAGACTAGTTAATGGCGAGGTGACGATGTGTGTTGGAAGTGATTCCAAGGTTGATAAGATCACCATCGCACACTCCCTCTACCTTCAGGATTGACCTAAATAAATGTTATTTGGTGTTTGAGTTGAGCATGAATATGATTGGATCATGTTTATTGTGATACGGTTATTCATTTAAATCAGAGAATAATTGTTGTTTTGTTTACATGAATAAAACCTTCTATGGTCATACACCCAATGTAAATGGTTTATTGAATCTCGAGCGTAGTGATACACATATTCATAATATTGATGCCAAAAGATGCAAAGTTGATAATGATAGTGCAACATATTTGTGGCACTGTCGTTTAGGTCATATTGGTGTAAAGCGCATGAAGAAACTCCATACGGATGGATTTTTGGAATCACTTGATTATGAATCATTTGATACTTGTGAACCATGCCTCAAGGGCAAGATGACTAAAACCCCGTTCTCCGGAATAATGGAGTGAGCCAATGACTTATTGGAAATAATACATATGTATGCGGTCCGATGAGTGTTGACGCACGCGGCGGGTATCGTTATATTCTGACCTTCACAGATGATTTGAGCAGATATGGGTATATCTACTTAATGAAACACAAGTCTGAAACATTTGAAAAGTTCAAGGAATTTCAGAGTGAAGTGAAGAATCATCGTAACAAGAAAATAAAGTTTCTATGATCTGATCACGGAGGTGAATATTTGAGTTACGAGTTTGACCTTCATTTAAAACAATGTGGAATAGTTTCACAACTCACGCCACCTGGAACACCATAGCGTAATGGTGTGTCCGAACGTCGTAACCGTACTTTATTAGATATGGTGCGATCTATGATGTCTCTTACCGATTTACCACTATCATTTTGGGGTTATGCATTAGAGACAGTTGCATTCACGTTAAATAGGGCACCGTCTAAATCCGTTGAGACGACACCGTATGAACTGTGGTTTGGCAAGAAACCTAAGTTGTCGTTTCTTAAAGTTTGGGGTTGCGACACTTATGTCAAAAGGCTTCATCCTGATAAGCTCGAACCCAAATCGGAGAAGTGCATCTTCATAGGATACCCTAAGGAAACAATTGGGTACACCTTCTACCACAGATCTGAAGGCAATATCTTTGTTGCCGAGAATGGAACCTTTCTAGAGAAGTAGTTTCTCTCGAAAGAAGTGAGTGGGAAGAAAGTAGAACTTGATTAGGTAATTGTACCTTCTCTCGAATTGGAAAGTAGCACATCAGTTAAATCCGTTCCCGTGATGCCTACACCAACTAGAGAGGAAGCTAATGATGATGATCATGAAACTTCGGATCAAGTTACTACTGGACCTCGTAGGTCGAACAGAGCACGTTCCGCACCAGAGTAGTATGGTAATCATGTCCTGGAAGTCATGTTATTAGACCATGGCGAACCTACGAACTATGAATAAGTTATGATGAGCCCAGATTCCGACAGATGGCTTGAGGCCATGAAATCTGAGATAGGATCCATGTATGAGAACAAAGTGTGGACTTTGGTGGACTTGCCCGATGATCGGCAAGCCATTGAGAATAAATGGATCTTCAAGAGGAAGACGGGCGTTGATGGTAGTGTTACTATCTACAAAGCTCGACTTGTCGCATAAGGTTTTCGACAAGTTCAAGGTGTTGACTACGATGAGATTTTCTCACTCGTAGCGATGCTTAAGTCTGTCCGAATCATGTTAGCAATTGCCGCATTTTATGAAATCTGGCAAATGGATGTCAAAACTGCATTCTTTAATGGATTTCTGAAAGAAGAGTTGTATATGATGCAACCATAAGGTTTTGTCGATCCTAAAGGTGCTAACAAAGTGTGCAAGCTCCAGCGATCCATCTATGGACTGGTGCAAGCATCTCGGAGTTGAAATATATGCTTTGATGAGGTGATCAAAGCATATGGTTTTATACAAACTTACGGTGAAGCCTGTATTTACAAGAAAGTGAGTGGGAGCTCTGTAGCATTTCTGATATTATATGTGGATGACATATTGCTGATTGGAAATGATATAGAATTTCTGGCTAGCATAAAAGGATACTTGAATAAGAATTTTTCAATGAAAGACCTCGATGAAGCTACTTATATATTGGGCATCAAGATCTATAGGGATAGATCGAGACGCTTAATAGGACTTTCACAAAGCGCATACCTTGACAAAGTTTTGAAAAGGTTCAAAAATGGGTTAGTCAAAAGAAAGGGTTCTTGTCAGTGTTGCAAGGTGTGAAGTTGAGTAAGACTCAAAGCCCGACCACGGCAAAACATAGAGAGAGAATGAAAGTCATTCCCTATGCCTAAGCCATAGGTTCTATAAAGTATGCCATGCTGTGTACCAGACCTGTTGTGTGCCCTGCCAATGAGTTTGGCAAGGGGGTACAATAGTGATCCAGCAGTAGATCACTAGATAGCGGTCAAAATTATCCTTAGAGGACTATGGAAATATTTCTCGGTTATGGAGGTGATAAAGAGTTCGTCGTAAAGAGTTACGTCGATGCAAGCTTTTACACCAATCCAGATAACTCTGAGCCTCAATCTGGATACGTATTGAAAGTGGGAGCAATTACCTAGAGTAGCTCCATACAGAGCATTGTAGACATAGAAATTTGTGAAATACATACGGATCTGAATGTGGCAGACCCGTTGACTAAACGTCTCTCACAAGCAAAACATGATCACACCTTAGTACTCTTTGGGTGTTAATCACATAGCGATGTGAACTAGATTATTGACTCTAGTAAACTCTTTGGGTATTGGTCACATGGCGATGTGAACTATTGGTGTTAAATCACATGGCGATGTGAACTAGATTATTGACTCTAGTGCAAGCGGGAGACTGAAGGAAATATGCCCTAGAGGCAATAATAAAGTTGTTATTTTATATTTACTTATATCATGATAAATGTTTATTATTCATGCTAGAATTGTATTAACCGGAAACTTGATACATGTGTGGATACATAGACAAAACACCGTGTCCCTAGTAAGCCTCTACTAGACTAGCTCGTTAATCAAAGATGGTTAAGTTTCCTAACCATAGGCATGTGTTGTCATTTGATGAACAGGATCACATCATTAGGAGAATGATGTGATGGACAAGACCCATTCGTTAGCTTAGCATTATGATCGTTCAGTTTTATTGCTATTGCTTTCTTCATGTCAAATACAGATTATGCAACTCCCGGATACCAGAGGAATGCCTTGTGTGCGATCAAACGTCACAACGTAACTGGGTGATTATAAAGATGCTCTACAGGTATCTCCGAAGGTGTTCGTTGAGTTGGCATAGATCGAGATTCGGATTTGTCACTCCGAGTATCGGAGAGGTATCTCTGGGCCCTCTCGGTAATACACATCATAAGAAGCCTTGCAGGCAAAGTGACTAATGAGTTAGTTGAAGGATGATGTATTACGGAACGAGTAAAGAGACTTGCCGGTAACGAGATTGAACTAGGTACGAAGATACCGACGATCGAATCTCGAGCAAGTAACATACCGATGGACAAAGGGAATAACGTATGTTGTCATAACGGTTCGACCTATAAAGATCTTCGTAGAATATGTAGGAGCCAATATGATCATCCAAGTTCCGCTATTGGTTATTGACCGGAGAGGTGTCTCGGTCATGTCTACATAGTTCTCGAACCCGTAGGGTCCGCACGCTTAACGTTCGATGACGAATTAGTATTATATGAGTTATGTGATTTGGTGACCGAATGTTGTTCGGAGTCCCAGAAGAGATCACGAACATGACGAGGAGTCTCGAAATGGTCGAGAGGTAAAGATTGATATATAGGACGATGGTATTCGGACACCGGAAGTGTTCCGGAGGGTACCGGGTACATATCGGGTCACCGGAAGGGGTTCCGGGCACCCCCGACAAAAGATATGGGCCGTATGTGCCAAGAGGGGAAACGTAGCAGCCACCAGGGGCTGTTGCGCCCCTCATATGGGCCGCACCAGAGGAGAAGGAAAGAGGGGAAGGGAGAAGGAAAGGGGGGGATTCGGCCTCCCCCTTCCTTCCCTCCTCCCTCCTCTTTCCTTCCCCCTCCGGTAAATAAGGAAGGGGGGCGCCGGCCATAGGAAGGCCCCAAGTAGGATTCGGCCTACTTGGGCGCCCCCTTGGCTGCCTCCCCTCCCTCCACCCCCCCCCCCCCACCTATATATATGTGGGAGGGCGCCTCTAGCACATCTGAACTATTGCATAGCCGTGTGCGATGCCCCCCTCCACCGTTTACTCACACGGTCATATCTTCGTAGTGCTTAGGTGAAGCCCTGCGCGGATCAATTCACCATCACCGTCGTGCTGACGGAACTCATCTACTTCCTCGACATCTTGCTGGAGCAAGAGGACGAGGGACGTCATCGAGCTGAACGTGTGCAGAACTCGGAGGTGACGTACGTTCAGTACTTGATCAGTCGGAGCTAGAAGAAGTTCGACTACATCAACCACGTTGTCAAACGCTTCCGCTTACGGTCTACGAGGGTACGTAGACACACTCTCCCCCTCTCGTTGCTATGCATCTCCTAGATAGATCTTGCGTGAGCGTAGGAATTTTTTGAAATTGCATGCTACGTTACCCAACAGAATTTATGAGGGGATCAAAATAATTGAATAATTTATTTCTATAAAAAGAACAAATTTGGATGAAAAGTGCTACGTGTTGTTGCTCCCGGTCATGAAATTTGGAGTCGTGGCACTTTGGAAGGGGCAGCACTCTCCGTGCCCTATGGATCAAGCACGACTTACAACGACACTTCCTCATGGACCATAGGTCTGAAAGTGCATATAATCCAAAAGATGGATTTGGTAATTCATGTCAACATATCTCAAACAACTAATGATTCTTCAAAGTATATTTTAGAAAAAAATTATTTTAGGTACAACATTGGAATGCAAGGTGACCCCTAAAAAAGCTTGAAGACAAGTGTTGGATAAGCCAAAGGTTTCTACATTATCATTTTAGTAATCCAAGATCACATTGAGCATTTGTAGGCGTTTCACATGGACTATTAGAGCATGTGACCAAATAAATTGAATTTAAATTTGAAATACTTTACTTGGAAACTTTATGTTTGGATTATAATATTTATATTTAAGTTAGTATTGCATAAGAATATTTATCTTTGAATCGTTGATGCATTGTGGTATTGATCTTTGATTATTTTCAATATTCAGATAAAATATGACTTAGAAAAAAAAAGAGGAAGGGCGGATATTTGAAGGATACTGTTGAATGGCCTCCGATCGTACGGATGTTCATGAACATTTGAGGGTGTCCGAATAAGGAAGGTTATTGGAGATGCCCTAAGTTAGGTTTCGCTTAAAGTACACATTAAACCAGAATTGGTCAAAACCTATCAACATGTGATCTAATTTGAAATCCATGAGAGAAAACCCATAAAAAACCTAGTGAAATTTTACTCTAACCTTTGTAAGGGGTACCACTTTACTAATAATTTTATTTTTTATTAAAATTGTAATTTTATTTTGCATTGTCAAAAAAAAATGTATGAATGAGAAGTTCGAACGAAGGCTGTGATTGACTAGGCCCATTTAATAGACAAGGGCCAAAATTTCAATGACCCTCCTATAGGGTGCGCATATGTCTCAACCAGAGGGAGCGTACCATCTCTCGCCTCCGCGCCATGTGGTAGTGGGCCAGCCCTTTATTGCTACAAAGGTACATCCATTTTGTTTGTTTCATTTTTTTTGTTCTTTTAACTATTGTTTGTATTCCAGAAAAATATAATTATTTTAAAATTACTTTCCTTAAAATATTTAAAAGCGTTCATTGCATACTTTCAAAAATTTCAAGTAGTGTTAAAATAATGTCCGTGCAACAATAAAAATAATACTGATAGCACCAAAAATAATAATTTCATGACATTTAATATTGTTCGTGTGTGTCAAAGATATGTCCGTGACATTTTATAAAACTTTAACACGATATAAAACTTATTTCACATAGTTTAAAATTTTGATTCGTACAGTTCACAAATAATTTTTGTAACAATTTTTCAACTTTTATACGACTTAAAATAAATTTTTATGTGGTTTAAAAAAGAATGTTTTGAACAATTCACAAGTTGTTCAACGTGTATTTGAAAATGTTTAACATTTATTTTAAAACAATTCAAACATGTATTTGAAAATTTGTTTATGAAATGTAAAAATTGTTCCATGAATTTTGTAAATCTTTCGTACCATTCAAAAAAATGTTGCAAGTGTATTTAAAAATATTTGGCTTGTATTACAAAAATGTTCAAAACATGTATTTGAAAACATATTCCTCATGTATCTGAAAAATGTTTGACTTGTATAAGAAATCCATGTGTATTTTAAAATTTACAGTGCGTATCAAAAATAGAAGACATGTATTGAAAAAGAAGAGGCAAAGGAAAAGGACAAACGGTTATACAATTTCAAGAAAATGTTCAAGTAATTTATATCATTGTTTCGTATGATTAAAAAAATGTCCTACGTGTATTTTGAAATACTAGCACAAGGCCCGTGCGTTGCAACGGGGCATATAAATTTTAGTGGTTTGACATTATGTTATAGCACAAAAGACCATGCGTTACAGCGAATACAAAATAAATAAGCGTGTGGTTACAAACCTGAAAATTATTTTACCAATCAAACAACTTCTATTATTTGGTGGTTCAAATGAATGGTGTCAAATACACATCAACATTGTCAACTAATAGAATTTGCAAATAATGCCAGCTCAGTAGTCATGTGGCATGTTCCCAATTGCAACAGAGAAGATTCTATTTTAGCTTGTTACACGAAATTTACATTTTTTTCTAGAAGAAATATTGCCTATAAATAAATTAAATAATAATGATAAACTTTAGCACAATGCAATGGTTCATATTTTTTTAATTTAAGATGAAGGACATGAAAGAGAAAACGATGACCATACTAAGGCTACAGGAAAGGCATACAAAGCATATCATACAGTTATTATATAACACCACGCCTTTAGACATTTCCAAATATACAAAACATAAGGTACTGAATTCTTTTACATAGACTGATATGACTCAAAAATACAATGGTCAATGAGAGAAAAAAAAAAGGCACAGGATTTTCTTTTGTACATCAATGCCAACTAAAAATAATAAGAATTGTAATTAAAGAAAAGTGACCAAAAAAACTGTTAAGAGCATTTGTCTTGCACTCTGACTCAATGTTTTGCTGGCACATTTCCTCATGAACAAATTTGCTTTACTAACCCTCCTATAAAACTTTCAGCTGGATGTCAGTGCCACCGAACTACCCGCTCAATTGTAGGCTCAACTCCAACCAGCTCCATTCTAGGAATAGATGGATTTGTAGTTTTCGACTCCTACTTCAAAAAAGTTTGTTGGGCCTCTACTTTGAGTGAGAACCATACAGTCATACTGCAAACACATAAAAAGTAACGGTTGAAGTAATGCAGAATAATATTCTCAAGTTTAATATACATAGGAAAATGAAAATATCATTATAACAAACAAGGAAAAAGGTTTATAAGTTCTATATTGATGCTCACAATGTCTCTATCCAGCTCAGAAAGTCATTTTACTTTTGAGAGCATCATCGATTTAATCTTTATTTTCTCAAGTGGATAACAATTCATCATTGTCACCAACTACACAATAGGAAATGTGAATAAAAAGACTGCCTTAAGAATTAAGGGAGAAGTCCAGGGAAGTTTAACCCCCACTCTCAAATGAGGGATCCATGTGCTTACTTTGCTTTCCATGTAGCTTCAAAATAATGTATTACCTGTTGTAGATTTTACTCGTTCTCACTGCCATTCTACTGGAAATTCCACAAGGAAAATATATGCCTTCTTCTTTCATAGTAGTGAACGCTGGGTAATGAAAAAAGAACATGGTAAATTTACCTGAATATGTCCCACAAATATTTGTACGATGGATGTTAGTTTAACTCGAACCAATTGCACTAATAAAATAGAACACTTAGAAAGAAGGTAAAATCAGCCTCAGCAACAACGACTTTCACTAAGTAGAAGTCTCCACTAATTAGACTGAAATAGAGCCTAGTAAATTAATAGCCGATTGATATTTTTTGAGGTTTGGCGGCCATCTCTTTTTCTGTTCAGCTAGTACTATAACAAAATTCTGTAGATACCTTGGCAACAGTAGCGGAATCCTTAACACAAACCAGTAACCCAAGTACATGGTAGCTAAGAATATATAGGCGCTAACTTGGAGCAAGAGAACTCCTTTAGGTATTACCATTATTATTGTCAAGCACATCTACCAGAATCTTTTTTTAAGGGAGAAACATGACAGTAGCCAATTTATTTAGTTCTCATCAGTAAATAAAAACAGGTACTAAAATAGTTATCCAGGAAGGGTAGCTTCCTAGTTGTAATCATACCTAATTGTAGAACTTCGGGTACGATTTAGTGTGAAGGACGCACCTTCTGACCTCCTGACCTCCAGCCAGAACAATCAAATTGATCAACATATTGGATTGGCCTGCTTGGGACGTAGCTAGTAAGTCTAGCTATCTTGATTGGGACGTAGCTAGTAAGCCTCATGAAATCAATCCAGTGGCCTGCTTGGACGTAGCTAGTAAATCAATCTAGCCGAAAACGTCCCAAGCACCAGGAGGAATCTGCTACTTAGTAATAAAATCGATCAGCAAAGATGGTATATGTTCAGATCTTGGAGAAGTATGGACAAATAGTTTATAGATAATCAATTTGTAGATTTCCTAGCTTATGCAGAAATACAATACATCATCTATCCAGGACCGGGAAGCAACACTAAATTATGGCATGATATCATTCACTTCTTTTTGTTGCCAATGAATACTAAATTGACCACTTGCTACTAACAAAACTGAGATTACCAGAAGCAGGTCCACCTGATCTCACGGCGCTCGTTCTGCCGCCACCACGAAGGCAAGATTGATCCACCGCCTACAGGAATCCAAGGGAGAGGAGAGAAAGAGAGAATCGGTCGATGGATTCCGATCCGCCGTCCCGAACTCTACTTCCGCGCTCGCCCAACCTCGAGCGAGGTGGGTGCGCCGAGCGGGGCGGCTGCGAGCGCGACCGGCGGCACGCTGCGGCGGCGGGGGCGGGCAACGCGCGACGGCGGCGGGCGGCGCGCGGTGAGGCGGCGCGGGGCGGGGCGGGGCAGGAGGTGGCGGCTGCAGAGGTGGGCGGCGAGCGGCAGCGGAGGACAAGGCGGGGTGGGGCTGGAGGTCGAGATGGGATCGAGGAGGCAGGCCGTGCGGTGGTTGGGCTATTTTTTTTCCTTTCTCTCTCCAAACCGATTCGGGCTGACTTATGTTGAGGATTGCGGGTTGATTACTTAAAACTTCAGGGGCTTTTCTGCAAAATTGCTGACGACGTACGACCAGAGGAGGTTGGACGAAACGTAAGAGGGGAGAGGGAACCTTACGTTTCTTTTAGATAGTAGAGATAGAGATAGATATTTAACATGTATTGAAAAAATGTTCAAAACATGTATTTGAAAATTGTTCAACTTGTGTCAAAAAAATGTTCCACATGTATACGAAAAATGTACAACATGTGGAACAGGTAGACATGTATTGAAAAAAGAAAGAGGAAACAAGAAAAGAAGAAGGAAAGGATCTTTATACAATGTAAAAGAATTTTCATGTAATTTTGAAAAAAATTGTATCATTCAAAAACATGTTTCGCATTTGAATATATTCAAGAAAGTGATCAAAACATGTATTTGAATAAAGTGTTCAACTTGTATCAAAAAATGTTCTACGTGTATTGAAAAAGCATACACATATTTAAAAAAGGAAAATAAGTAAGAAAGAAATAAAAAAACCAATGAAGCTCAAAGAATAGATAAACACACAGAAAACTGATGAAAACGTTAAAAACACATAATGAGTAAGAGAGAAAAAACAATGGAAACTAAAGAATATTGTAAAGAAAACGCATAGAAGAAAAGAAAGAAAGAAAAAAGAAACAATGGAACTCAAAGAAAAGCGATGAAAATAGTAGAGAAATGCACAAAAAAGAAAGAAAGAAATGAAATGAAAAAAATTGGATATGTTAAATAAAACATACATGAAGGAAAAAAACATAAAAAACATTGAAAGCGAGGAAAATCGTAAAGAAAAACATGGAAAAGGGAAAAAAAGAAAAATAATGGAACCAGAAGTAAGCTGATAAAAATCGTAAAAACCATAGGAAAAGCAAGAAATAAAAAAATGTAAAGCAAAAGAAAATGATGAATGCGTTAAAGAAAGCACACAAAAAAAAGAAGGGGGAAACCCATGAAAACAGTAAAAAAAACACATGAAAGAAAGAAATAAAAAATGGAAACCGATGAAAATTAGCAAAAACGCATAGAAAGAAAGAAAGGGAAAAACTAATGACAACCAGAGAAAACTAAAGTAAACATAGAAAAAGAAAATAATAATATGAGAAAACAAGACCAGTCCTACGAGTAAACAACAAAGAAGAAGTAAACAACGTCGTACAATGACCAAATATGCGAGCGCAACCATGCAAATAAGAAACAGGCCAAACCAGTAACAACTCGACGGGAAAACACTTGAGCCGAGACTATCATAGGAAGCGGGCTCGCATTAGGCAAGAAATAGCTTTTGACACATCAGACGTTTCTTTCAAATTTCTTTGTTTCTTAACAAGAAAGCCAGATAAAAGGACTAAGTCCAAAATCTAGATGACTATCAGCTCGGCCAAGACAAAAATGCCACATTAAACCACTCAAGTTAGGGTTGTTTGGTCAGGAACATAAATCCAATGGACTATTTTTTCCTTTTCATGGAGGAATATCTATTTTGGGGTGTGTCATCATAAATAAAATGATTTTTTTATTGAAAATGGGGACCCTATTTATTAGTAAAATACAAAGGGATGCAAATGATGTTTTTGGTAAACATAAGCCATACAAGAGATCGAGAGGCGAAGTTGTCTTTTACAAATCATGGGATCCAAAGTTTGATTCCACCATTTGTGGACGGCGCTTGCTAGGTCAAACTATCCATTCGTAATCTACTTTGGGTGTGGTAGTTTTTCACTCAACCGACAATCCCCTTCCCATTAAATAGCTTAAACGGAGTGTTACAAGCGACTTTTGTGAACTCCTATGATCAAGGATCAAAACAAAGCCCATACTAAAATACATAGCCGATCAAAAGCTCATCTTCTTCCGGGTGAACAATAAATTCAAATAAAATAGGAAAAACTGAAAATTTTGTACATCAAATATGACGAGGTTTTCTATCTGCGTGTTATGAAAATATGACACTTTTTTCTGCGAGAGGTTTTCTATGTACGTGTCTAGAGCTCCTCTCATGCTATATCGCCATGAAATTTAGCACACACCTTGAAAACATGTGCATATTTGGTTCCAAAATATTTTATTTTATTTTTTTGCGTTCCACAGGAGCATATGCTCTTGTGCACCGAACATCAAAGCCCATACCATATTTAGTTTGGGCCATATTATGTGCGAGCGCTATATCTCGCATTAAGCGAGACGATAGGAGTTTCAGGCCAGCCCAGTAGCGACTTTAAGAGAAATGGAGATGAAAAACGGAGCTACCAGGACTCGATCCATGATGATAGCTAGCGCTGCTAACCAGTAAGCTAGCCTCGCCTTCGTGGAATCCTATAGGGCTCGACCTACTTAAGGGAATAGAGCCAGTTTTTCATAGGGTTTTCCGAGTTTTTTTCCCGGTTTTTCTTCGTTCTTGTCTCTATTTTCACCGGTTTCGTTATTTCCTTTCTTTTTCTTTGGTTTTATTTATTTCTTTTCATGGTTCATATTGGTTTTTTCTTTTCTTTTTTCTTTTTTCTTTGTTTTGCTCTGGTTTTATTTGTTTCTTTCTCGGGTTTCAATGCCTTTTTGTTTGTTTTCCTCTTGGTTTTTCATTGTTTTTCTATATGTATTTTTGTTATATATCTAACACACATTTAAAAAAATATAAGTTTAACATTTTTTGAATTCATGGTCAACATGTTTTCTATACACATTTTTTAAACATTTTTCAAACCCATGATTACATTTTTCAAATACAAGGTTCACATTTTTGTTATGCATGGTCAACATTTTTTCTATACACAATTAATATTTTGGAAGATTTTCCAAGTATAAATAAATGTAAAAAATACAAGCAAAATAGCGAATCAGAAAACAGAAAAAGCAACCTGTAGCCTCCCACGCAGCTAGGCCGGCCCATCTTGAGCTCCCCGACACGAGGCTTCTCTCTGTCTCGCTCAGAGCGTGACAGGGGGCTCTCCATATTCGAGACCTCCTATAGTCCTATTCGGCGCTTTAAGCGCCGGTTGGGGCTACTGGCGCTCGCTAGCGACGCGTAGCAGCCCGGCCCAGTAACCTGCTCGAAAAGGAAACGTGAAGAAAAATAAATCAACCGTAATCGAAATTTAGGACCGCTGGGAATCAAACTCGGCACCGCAACATTGACAGCCTAACGCATTAACCACTAGACCAAATTACTTTTGTTGTGCTACTACAAGAAAACAATGTAGTTAACCTTTCGTTTAGTCAAACATTAACGTATACCCAATATAAATTATCTGAAAAAAGAAAACATAAATTTGAAAACAAGCTCATGGATTTTGAAAATTGTTCATCCATTAACAAAAGTTCACAAATTTGAAAAAAATGTTCATCAACTTTGAAAAAACGTTCATCAATTATGAAAAAAGTTCATCAATTTTGAAAAATAGTTCACAAATGTTATAAAAGTCCATTGATTTTGGAAATATGTTCATTAATTTTGAAAATAATTCATTGATTTGGAAAATGAGTTCATTAATTTTAGAAAAGTTCATTTTTAATAAAATCATCAAATTTAAAAAATCATCATTTTTTAAAATTTCACTTATTTTGAAAAGTTCATCGAATTTGAGAAAGTTCAAGCATTATAAAAAAGAAGGAAAAGTGAAGAAAAGCAAACAAAGATTAAAAAACAGAAAAAAAAGGAAAAACAAACTTAAAACCGGTCAACCAGGGGCATTCCGCGTTCTGGAAAACAATGAAACAAAGGAAAAGAAGTGAGAAATCACAAGCGCCATGTTGTCGGGTTCGATTCTTGACGAGCGCACCTTTCTTTTGCAGTTTACTAGAAAAAGGAAAAATAAATAAAATGGGTTGGCCCGACGCACGGGGTTTGTGCGGCTGTTTGTGAAAACAACTAAAACTGGCCCCATAGCTTCTTCCATGCATTCGCTGCGCCGGCCGAGCAATTACACTGAAAAAGGTGCTCAGTTCTATCTAGCTTGAATTTGAGAAAGTTCAAGCATTATAAAAAATAAGGAAAAAGTGAAGAAAAAGAAACAAAGATTTAAAAAAGAAAAAAGAAAAGGAAAAAACCAAACTAAAAACCGGTCAACCAGGGGCATTCCGTGTTCTGGAAAACAATAAAACAAAGGAAAAGAAGTGAGAAATCACAAGCACAACGTTGCCGGGTTTGATTCTTGACGAGCACACCTTCCTTTTGCAGTTTACCAAAAAAGAAAAAATAAATAAAATGGATCGGCCCAACGAGACGGGGTTTGTGCGCCTGTTTGTGAAAACAACTAAAACTGGCCCCAATTAGCTCAAAAAAAAATATAACTGGCCCCATAGCTTCTTCCATGCATTCGCCGCGCCGGCCGAGCAATTACACTAAAAAAGTTGCTCAGTTCTATCTAGCTTGTTGGGTCGTGTTCAAAAAAAATCTGGGTCGTTGGGCCGAGATCAATGAGAAATTTGCGTCTCGTGAAATGGGCCCAAAACAAAGAAAAAAATAAGAAGAGTTAAATCTCATGAAATCAGTCAAAAGAAAGGGAAAACTAATGGCAACAAAAGAAAACTAAATAAAACACACACAAAAAAATGAAAATCGGTCCAGCGAGTAGACAACAAAGAAGTAAACACCACCGTACAGTGACTCACAGCGACTGAACCAGTGAGTGCGACCAGTCAAGGAAGAACCAAGCCGACCCAGTAACAACTTGATGGGACAACCCGTGAGGTGAGATTATCATAGGGCTCTGCTCACATTAGGCAACAAATAGCTTTTGGCAGATCATATGTATCCTTAATTATTTTTTGTTTCTTAATGGGGAAGCCAGATGAAATGACTAAGCCCAAAATCTAGATGACTATCTACTGGACCAAGAAAAAAGGAGTAAAAAGAACATGCCTTCGCCCGGGTTTGAGCCGGAGACCTCCTGTGTGTTAGACTGACGTGATAACCAACTACACCACAAAACCATCGATATCTCAAAGCAACGGAAATTTTACAAATATGAATGACCACCTTACCACAAGAAAATATATCAACAACAAGACAAGTTGATTGTTTTACACATCTACCGACCCAAGTACCCAACCATAGCTGCGGTACCTGCCAAAATACTATGACAATCAACACAAAGCCCATGAGAAAATCAATACTCACCTGCTTTCAAATAATCAATGCTCCAAAATCGAAAACTTTGAACTTTCTTAAAACTTTTAAAAAAATGTCTAGAGGTCCTCTGATGTCATATCGCCATGAAATTTTGCACACACCTAGAAAACCTATGCATATTCAGTTCACAAAAATTACCTTTTTTGCTTTTATTGGTGTTATTATTCATCCATGGGAGCAAATACTTGTGCACCAAAATGCCATCATCGAAGCTCTACCATATTTAGTTTGGGCCATATTATGCGGCAAATCCTATAGGACGCTCACTGCGTCGTAATGTCGACGCTTCGCATAGGGATATGCAAGTGAGCGATGCAGTGGGCCGGCCCATTATCTAGCGTTTGTATTTTTCAGTGCTGTTTTTTTCTTCCGGTTTTGGGAACCTTCTAGAAGGTTACTGAACTAGTTTTTCCGCGGGTTTTATCCCTTTTTTGGTTTTTCATTTTTGTTTCTTTGTTTTCTCAATTTTACTTTTCCTATTTGTTTTTCTCTTTTTCGGTTTTTTCTTTCTATTTTTCCTTAAAGAAGTAAACACCACCGTACAATGACTCACAGCGACTGAACAAGTGAGTGCGACCAGTCAAGGAAGAATCAAGCCGACCCAGTAACAACTTGATGGGACAACCTGTGAGGTGAGATTATCATAGGACTCTGACTCACATTAGGCAACAAATAGCTTTTGGCGGATCATATGTATCCTTAATTATTTTCTGTTTTTTAATGGGGGAAGCAAGATGAAATGACTAAGCCCAAAATCTAGATGACTATCTACTGGACCAAGAAAAAAAATGCCACATTAAACCACTGAAGTTAGGGCTGTTTGGCATAAATCCAGTGGCATGTTTTTTTCCTTTTCATGGAGGAATCTGTATTTTGGGGTGTGTCATTATGAAATGCAAAGGGATAAAAATGATGTTTTTGATAGACATAAGCCATACAAGAGATTGAGAGGCAAAGCTGTCTTTTATAAATCATGTAATTCAAAGTTTGATTCCACCATTTGTGGATGACGCTTGCTAGGCGAAACTGCCCTTTCTTAATCTATCTTTGGGCATGGTCATTTTTTTTCAACGGAGCAACCCCCATTGCATTCAATTGCTCAAATGGAAATACATTGTTCACAGGCGTTCCACAATAGTGTATCATTATAGAATAGTAAAAGGACACTAATAGCCATACAGAAAGGATACTTAAGGGAAATAGGTCGGGGCGCTAACAGAAAACCTACCGCAAGAGAGCGACCTCGATACCTCTTGCTACTGGACTAAAACCTGTTACCACCGAACGAGTTAAGATAGGCTAACAACTAGCATAAAGGACCCGTTAAGTTCAAGAAAACATAAAACAACATCGGACATAACTGTTGCAATAGCAAAACAATATATCTCCCAAGCAACAACTGCACGCAGGCAAGTATCAACCAAGGCGCAACATACCAACATCGGCGATACTAGATCCCATCATCTTTGATAAACACGAAGTCTCGCTCATCAGCTGGCAAACGCCACCCTAAAGAATTTTCCTATATCCTTCCTTCAGCAGACTTGTCCAACATAATAGAAACAAACAACATTGAAGATAACCCCAACAAGAGACCACACGATATGATTCTCATCTTTGACAGACGCGTGTAGTGATTGGGTTATCTTTGTTTTCATTCTTCTCTAAGTGGGCCATGCTCTTTATCTTGCATTTCAGTGCTATATTATCGCTTGTACATGTTCCTTCATACTCTCTTTTCCTGGTTTCGTTTTCAACAATGAAAATGGGGCAAGGTCGGTGCCTTCTTCAACTATAAAAAAATATCCATTCTTATGTTGAATTTCCAACTGTACCAGCAATGCCCCTCGTTATTCCTGTCCAGCTCCAAACACTCTGACGCAGCGAAGCTCCCAATCACAAGCGTTAAAAATATCCCAACCACACCGTAGTTCCCCATGTGCAAGATCCCAACACCAACGAATGATCATTTACATACCATCCGAGAGGACGATCCATCCCTTCATCCTTGAAACACAACGAAGAGCTCGCCCAACAACTTGCTTCTTCGAGACCATGTTCTGATTATCATTAGACCTAGTAACGAAAGCAAACGGGGAGAGCAAACTTTTATAATTCTGCTCATGAATGGCCATGCGCCAGGCCGACCAAATCGTCCCAAGTGTTACAAGCGACTTTGTGAACACCTATGATCAAGAATCAACACGAAGTCAATATGAAAATCCATACTTGCCTGCTTTCAAATAATCAATGCTCCAAAATCAAAAAAAATGAACGTTTCTCAAAAAAAAATTGTTTAGAGGTCCTCAGATGTCATATCGCCATGTAATTTTGCACACCTCATATGTCATATTTGGTTCCAAAAAATTACACCTCAATATGAAAATCCATACTCGCCTGCTTTCAAATAATCAATGCTCCAAAATCAAAAAAATGAACGTTTCTCAAAAAAAAATTGTTTAGAGGTCCTCAGATGTCATATCGCCATGTAATTTTGCACACCTCATATGTCATATTTGGTTCCAAAAAATTACACCTCAATATGAAAATCCATACTCGCCTGCTTTCAAATAATCAATGCTCCAAAATCAAAAAAATGAACGTTTCTCAAAAAAAATTGTCTAGAGGTCCTCAGATGTCATATCGCCATGTAATTTTGCACACCTCATATGTCATATTTGGTTCCAAAAAATTACATTATTTGCCACTCCCTCCGTTCGGAATTACTCGTCCAAAAAATGAATGCATCTAGATGTATTTTAGTTGTAGATACATCCATTTTTGTGACAAGTAATTCCGAATGGAGGGAGTACTTTGTTGATGTTACTCCACGGAAGCAAATGCGCACTGAAACACCATCATGAAAGCTCTACCGGGCCATATTATGCTACTGGCCCCAACGCTGCGTCAATTGCTTGGGCCGAAGCCACCTAACTGAAATGAGCCCAAAACAAAAGGGAAAAAAGAGAGGAAAATCTCATGAAGTCAGTCGAGAAAATAAAAGAGGAAAAACAATATGGCTTCGCACTGAAACACCATCATGAAAGCTCTACCGGGCCATATTATGCTACTGGCCCGAACGCTGCGTCAATTGGTTGGGCCGAAGCCACCTAACTGAAATGAGCCCAAAACAAAAGGGAAAAAAGAGAGGAAAATCTCATGAAGTCAGTCGAGAAAATAAAAGAGGAAAAACAATATGGCTTCGCCCGGGTTCGAACCGGAGACCTTCAGTGTGTTAGACTGACGTGATAACCAACTACACCACGAAACCCTTGATGTGAGAAAGCAACTCAGACTCTACAAATATGAATGATCTTCTTATACGACAATAAAATATCAATCACAAGACAAGTAGATTGTTTCACACTTCCACGGACCCAAGTACCCAACCATAGCTGCGGTACCCGTCGATGGTATATACCCTACACAAATATACCTACCACGACAATAACACGAGCAAGTAATCCCAGCAACCAGCTATACCAAGTCGGCTAGACAGAGCAAACACAAAGGAGAAAATGCATGCAGAAGCATCATCAGAGCAGCCACCTCCATATAGATTGATCACAGCTGTGTCTTGAACATGGTGACGTGCCGCAGGCGCTGGACGATGTCGGCCACGGAGCCGACGGCGGCGAGCAGCGACACGACGAGCGCGCCGACGTTGAGCGCCTGGAGCGCGACCCACTTGCCGCTGCCGCGCGGCACCTTTGCCTGCGTGATGTACATGGTGACGGGGAAGTAGACGGTGAGCGGAAAGAAGGCGGCGGCGCCGAGCAGGCCGAGGATGGCGTTGAAGAAGGGCAGCATCAGCGAGACCACCGTGGTGGCGACCACGAACGCCGTGCGCAGGACCAGCTTGGCCATGGTGAAGCGGAGCGCGCCCCGGCGGCCGGGCAGCCGCAGCGCGAGCTCCCGGTGGAAGAAGGCCGCGTCCGGGTACCGGGCCCGGAGCTTCTTCTCGTAGCACGCGAACACGGGCTGCACGTACACCTGGTAGGCGCCGACGAGGTGGACGACCACGGCGATGTTGGCCAGGTCCACGAGCCAGAAGGGCTCGTCGAAGCCGGTGAGGATGTTCCCCGGCGCGGCGTTGCCGAACGCCGCGTACCCAACGCACCCGAGCGAGACGTAGAAGGCCGTCGTCACGCCGATGCCGTACAAGCTCGCCCTCTTCATGGTCACGTTCTCTGACGGCGGCGCCTTCACCGTGTCCTGTAGAGCGCACGATCGAATTCACGCCATTGCAATCAGCATCACGAGCATGACTGCGCGCGATGATCTGCTCGTGTAATGCAATGTGCATGAGATTTGATCGATTACCTGGATCTCGATGAGGAGCATTGCGTAGGTGTAGGCGAATGCGATGTTGCCGAGGGCCTGCAGGAAGCTCCAGGTCCTGGTGGCCGCGGAGACGCCGCCGGGGCCGCCGATGTGGCTGCCGAAGATGGTGCCGTCGGCCCGGTGGTTGGACGCGAACTTGGCGGCGCTGAGGAAGAGCGCGACGAAGGAATAGGTGAAGGACATGACGGCGGCGACGATGGAGACGAAGGTGACCTTCTCCAGGCTGGGCAGCTGCGAGAGGACGACCTCGACGACGCCGAACATGACCAGGTACATGGTCCCTTCCTGGCTGCAGTCCGCGCCGTGGCCCTTGTAATGCCGGCAGTTGCTGCGCACCACGGACCTGCACTCTCAATGCCTTCGGTCAGTCCCATGACTAAATAGTCCGAAGTCTGAACAAAATATTTACAAATCTTCAGAAGCAAAAGAGGATTAAATTACATGATGCCCGTGGCGGCCGTGATGGTGTAGCCCACGACGGCACCGCAGAGAATCGTGTACTGTGTAATGCCGCACACCACCACTTCTCTCGGCCCTGCATGTGCATGATCATGATTGTCAGAACTCAGACATGCATGATGCCAGGAGAAGTTAGTTTGAGGATTATATTTGTTGTTACCGAGGCAGGAGCGGACGGCGTCCATGTAGGTGTAGTTGCGCTTGCCGTGGACGGGGTCCGGCGAGCGGTAGCAGTCGGAGAGGAGGCAGGCGGTGAAGTAGGTGATGTAGGCGCAGCCGACGAGGGCGATGGGGCCGAGGACCCACCCCATCTGCGCCACGCTCCACGGCAGCGCCAGCACGCCGGACCCGATCACGGCCGTGATGGCGTGCGTCGTCGCCGTCCATACCGTCCCTGCCACATTTCATTCAGGTGGTCGGTCAGTGTCTGACGTGAGGCATGCACAACAACTTTGCAGTCTCTGAACTTTTTAAGGTACTATGAAAAGTAATAACATGATGATGAAATCTCTCAGTTAAGTCTTCCCAATGTGTATTACACTAGTGCTGAAATAGTAAATTGCAACTTGCAAGTAGACCTCCAACCGACGGGATCAGAAGAAATCACCATTTTCTCACAAGAATTTGCATTGCGACAATCATTAGTGACGAATAATCACACTCAGCAAAGCGAATCCAATTAGTCTGATAGACTACCGCCCATGCGCTGGACACCATTAACTAAAGCGTATCTACTGACCGAAGCTGCAAACTACTGTCAACTAGTCAACAGAAACACCGTATTCTAATCGACAGGTCCTAAAGCAGAAGAATCTCTATTGGGTTTGCTCTGGGCACCCAGCAAAGTAGCAGCTATTATACGCCTAAATCAATAACACGTGATATACTAACCCAATAACAGCAACTGTATAACAGCATGAGGAGACTCTTTTTTGCACAACGTAAGCATCCATCTGGAGAAAGAACCTTTTCTGGAAGATTCAAAGCATGCCTGATTGACGATGTGGATTATGATGTGGTGTCCATTATCCAACAGCACAAAGCACGCAAGACTTGGGACATAAGGTCCTTGCTTTCCGATTAAAAAACAGTGAAAGACGTAACTACAATAACAATTAGACTCAGCAAGTAATCACTAGTGTAATGACTACTCAATGGTGCCTTCTAAATTCTTCATCACATACCTATGACTAGACTCACAATCGCAAGTGACGCCCAAAATGAATACAGTTATTATACTCTGATGCCATGAAAGCTACGTATATGTCAGTACTAGGAGGATTCCTGACGAAGTGGAGGGAGCACAAGTTGAAGGTTCCCACTTCCCAGTCATCCATCCATCCATCCATCCATATTCCATAGCAAAGCCATTTTTGGCCCACACTAAAAGAATCTCTATTAGACTACTAATGATTTGACAACGAGTAGTGTTCTCCACTCTTTGCGGGATTCTGATACTAAAACAGTTGTACGACAGTTATTTGGAACCAAAACAACAACTTTGCATGCCATGATCTCACTCACACACCACTAAGTTATTCTGTGTATAATTCTGGAGCACTATGGTGCTCATGCTGCATAAGAGTTGCAAGCCGAGGCCGCTTGCTTTGGGTAGTGCCTGCCAAGTCACCGGAATTTTGGATCTCGCAACAAGTTCTTTGCTGTAACGGAATGGGAACACATGGCATTTGGACCTAATTCCTGCATCGATACCCTGGTACCACCCGAGCTCCCATCATTTGGGGTGTCGTAAAAGGAGCGGTGCAGAGGCGTCACAGGATGTGCGTCGGGGGATGGCTGTTTTTCAGTTATACTAGCATTCAGATGCAGGGTGTATGTATTTCATCCTGATGTCAGGGATGTTATCTGGATTGGAGTTGGACAAGTGATGTGGCAAAGGAAACGGGGAGGAGATGCAAGTGTTGGAAGTATTGTCAGGCCTGCATGCATGCAAACAAGACAGGCAAAAGCGACGGCTCTGGCTGGATCTTGGCTACGTTGTTGATCATAAGCAATTAGCAAAAAAATTGCTTTTCTTCTGCTACAATATTTTCCTCGGAGTTCCCAAGTCTTAACCATGAACAACTTTTGTTTTTGTGAAAAAAGATGTGTGCTAATGTTCTAACACAATGGTTTGAGGAAGGAGCTGAATTTGTTTTCTCCATGATTATGACACTACCGAGCTTGCTTGCAGTGTCCCAATCTTGTTCTGAACTGCGCACATTCCAAAGCTACACGGGAAATTTGCCACTTCCACTATCTACAGATTTGAGAATCAAATAGGCAAAGATTAGATGGGCCATTCGGAGTGGCAATTTGATCCTCGCCACCGCATCGCCTCCCTAAAACATCTGCAACCTACGTAGCTTCCTACCTTTTCTCACGCACGGACCTGAAAACACTAGTACATCTGATCCGGTACACGGACCGACGGCGGCGAAACCCAATCCGGCCATGCCTCCTCGCCACAAGGACGAGCGGGTTTGCCGGTATCGCATCACGGCTCAGACGGGAGGCGTCATGCGAAGGAACCAACGAACTGAAATTGCGAACGACGGAGCTCTTGCAGGGGGGAGTCGGTGAGAGTCGTGTGCGCTACCTGTTCTTACGCGGCCGTCGTCGTCCACCTCCGGCGCCACCTCCGTCACCTTCTCCACGTCCATCTCTCTCTCTGTCTCTCTCTCCCTCTCCCCGCCTCTTCCTCCGCGCGGGCACCTCTGTCGGTCTCTCTCTCGGGAAATTTGATGGACTCTGTCGTAGCCGCGGGCGGCGGGTATATATAGGGCCGCCGGGCTTTGCACCTGACCGGCCTTCCACTGTACATTCATTCTTTTAATGCGGCGATCGGTCAATTACTCTGCCTCACGGAATCCCACGAATCCGGCCGTCCCATTCATCGTTTCCGGGATAAATTTCCGCCGCAGGTCAAAGCAGATCATCTATGGTAAGTGGCAGCCGCTTGCCAGCTTCGCCAAGGAAACGAGTGAATGCCGAGCTAAAATTTCGGGCAGACTGCTCTCCTGGCGGTGCCGTACGGTGTATCTGGACGCTGTTGGGGCGTATTTGGACGACGACGTGGAGCGCTGAACCGAGGTCCGAGAACGGAAAAACCATACTTAAGTAAGCGTAATCGCGGAAAGGAAACGTGAAACTGATTTGCTCATTTAACCACGTAAACTTTTGTGGAGTACGGTAGATTGTGTTGAGTAAATAGGCAATTTCTCGATTAAATTAATCCACGAGTAAATCACTAGTAGTAGCAGCAGCGGCGTCCTCGGCGGCCTTCTTGTCGGCGGCGGCACGTTCGGCGTCGGTGGACATGGGTGTGAGCTCGGTTCGGCTCAATCCCGCAACCTGCGGCGCGGCGGGCGGCGGAGGAGGAGTGCGCGAGGGCCTCTTCTCTTCTCAAGCTCCAATAGCATGTAGAAGAGAAACCCTTATAAGGAGGTCCAACTCCTCTTCCACTTCCGGGGTGGGACTAAACTTCCCACTACACCTATACACCTAGTGCCATATAACCCACATAGGCCCTTAGAGATTTTTCAGAAATTGCTACATGGGCCTAGAGCCCATCTCAAATTTCAGCAGATTGTACCTCGTGTGATAAAAGCCGTAATTACTTCAAAAAAAGTCGTAATTAAGAAAAAGTATACGGGGAAAACTTATGTACGGTAGATTGTACCACGTCCAAGGAACGTTCGTACGGCGGTCAAACTATATTTCTAAATTTACGAACAAGGGTCCAATTTTCTTTCCCGAGCTCTCATATTAAGGTGCAAAAATCATGTCCGAAATGTTTAGAAAGATTCTGAACAAACTATTGTATGTGGCTTTTCTTAATGAGCATGTGATTACTGGTTGAAATATAATTCATAACTAGCGCTAAAAATATTTTGCAGTCAAATTTTACAGTCACATACTTTATTTTTACGAAAAAAACTCGAATCTATTACGAAGGTTCATAAAAGTACTCCCTCTGTAAACTAATATAAGAGCATTTATATCATTAAAATAGTGATCTAAACACTCTTATATTAATTTACGGAGGGAGTACCCCTGTCCGGAAATACTTGTCCGAAAAACGGATGTATCAAGACGTATTTTAGTTCTAGATACATTCATTTCCATCAATTTCTATGATAAGTAATTCCGGACGGAGGGAGTACAAATCACCCCAAACATTAAAAAATAAATACACTGAGGACCCTACACCACCACTACCAGAACGAGTAGCCGACGCGCCGTTGTCGTCGCTCCCTTACTGGAGTCGGCTTGACCTTGTTGATGACAGTCTGAAAGTCTTTGTGCACGTGCCCCTAAGGATCAGCGCCCCAGAGCCACAATCATCACCGTTGAACCCTTGAATCGATCTAAAGCACCTGATACCAAATCTCGCCGGTACGCTACAGGACGAGAACCCTAACCTCACCACCCCAAGGAGAGGACATGAATCTACGACGGAGCTCTATCGACTCCACCCCGATGGACAAAGTCGACGAGGACCGAAGCCCAGAAGATCAGCTCAAAGATGAAGCACCGCCATCCGCAAGAACGCCACCACTGCGAGTAAAAAAGCGTAACCTAAAATATGTGTCGGAGCCAAGGCACCAGGACCTCCCCGCCACCATCCGCAAGGGGAGATGGATTCACAGGCTCGAGGGCGAAGCTTGAATGGGATGTGTGTGCTAGCCAATACAGACCGTAGAGGGAAAGAAAACCCCAATGAAGGGTGTACATGCTAGGCACAATTTTCGTCCTACTAGAAACTGTCCGGAGAGTAAAAATTGTTCCGAAACATGACAATTTGGGCTTTTAAAGAGGACTTCCATGTGTATACATTCTGAGACTGATGTCATCAAAATTTCCACCAATAAAGTTGTCGCCCCAGTTTTTCGTCGATGAACTGGGCAACTATCCTCTTCTGAATTAATGAAAAAAAGACAAGTTTTTGCCTCTGTTTAAAAAAGGAGATACAGACAAACGACACAGAAAATAAAATAAAAATGACTTACATTTACATACTCCAACTTTAACTGAAATTCCTTGCAAGGATGTGGTGGTTGCTTTAATGAAAATCAACTAGAGGATTTAAAAAAAACATAAAATCCTTCACAACCAACTTCCAACTTTAACTATTTTCCTTGGAAGGAAGGGCAAGCTTTAACTCTGGAAGGTTTGAGCTTCCAGAAAAAGGAGAGTTGCTTTTGGCTCATGGTATGGATGCTACTGGGCTTGGCAACCTACACATAGTAATATCGTGGATCCCTTGACGCCATCGATCGAAAGGGCTACCGCCGGTATAGACGGCACATTATTTCTGTTGATTGTTGAGATGGCATATTGTTTCTTGCAATTCACCCAGAACGGAAAAACAGATCACGTATCCACTGACACCATCCACGGTCGTTTTGGCGTTTGTTGTTCTTCTGCTGGTGTTTCCGTCCATAACCACGCGTGAAAATCAACTTCATTCCGAGACTATTGTCATCAAAATTTCCACCAATAAAGTTTTCACCCAGTTTTTTGTCAATGAACTGGGCAACTATCCTCTTCTTAATTAATGAGAAAACACAAAGTTTTTGCCTCTGTTTAAAAAGAGATATAGACAAACCACACGGAAAATAAAATAAAAATGACTCAAACTTACATACTCCAACTTTAACTAAAATTCCTTGCAAGACTGTGGTGGTTGCTTTAATGAAAATCAACGAGGGGATTTGTTGTTTAACGAGAACATAAAATCCTTCATAGCCAACAACCAAATTTAACTATTTTCCTTGGAAAAGAAGGGCAAGCTTTAACTCTGGAAGGTTTGAGCCTCCAGAAAAAGGAGTGCTGCTTTTGGATCATGGTATGGATGCTACGGACGGAGCTCGCAACCTACACAACCCGCACAAAAGCGGCTGTTTGATCCGTCATAGTAGTAATATCGTGGATCCCTTGACGCCATCGATCGAAAGGGCTTCCGCCGGTATAGACGGGACATTCTTTGTGCTGACTGTTGAGATGGCCCGCAATTCACACAGAGCGGAAAAGAGATCACGTATCCATGGGTTCGCTGGACTGACACCATCCACGGCCGTTTTGGCGTCTGTTTTTGCTTCTGCTGGTGTTTCCGTCCGTAGCCGCGCGTGGAAATCGACTTTCTCCCCACGAATGGTCTCAAACTCAACTCTCAAGATCAGTCGCTTCTGCAAGCACGCGTACAGATATGCTGCTGGAATCCCGAAACCACCAATCGATGTGTGCACGGCGTATGGCATCCGTTGGAGTGACGAATGCAGACGGCGGTGCGTGTGGGCATGAGCTGTGATGGATAAGCATTGGGTCGTCCCGCGCGTGAGGCGTTGAGGTAGGCAGCACGTAAGCAGAGCAACGCGCCACCGTGCCAGGATGTGTAGCTTGCCACCTCACGAATTTAGAGTGTGGTGCTGGTTCTGGTGCTGCTCAAAATGCTGCTACGTTCGGCGCTGTAGGGGCTCGTTCACGCAGTTGAGTTGGTTGGGCAGGAGAGTTCACGGGGGAGGTTGGGCTGAAACACCGAAACAATCAAGCACACGGTTGCAAACTTGCAGGCCAGACAAGGATTAAAAGCAATTTCTATTCCTTTATCTAAACAACTTTAGGGATCTAATAACTAACCAAAGTATATCTATAAGAGTTCGGGGCAATTGGTTAGTACTCCCTCCGTAAATTAATATAAGAGTGTTTAGATTACTACTTTAATGATCTAAACGCTCTTATATTAGTTTACAGAGGGAGTAAATGCTAAATCTAGCATTTTTTAGCTCAAATACTACATAAATCAACGGCAATTGATATGGACCGGAGGGAGTAATGTTTGTGAGAGAGGATGTATGCAGGGAACTATATATTACTGTATAAGAGAAGCTCTCTCCGATAAGTATTTGGACTTCCCAACTATGGTTGGGCTTTGCTCGGAAAAGAAACTATGGTTGGGATCGACAAAAGCGATTGCTTTCAATATGTTATAGAGCGAGTATGCCAACGATTGAAGGGTTGGAGAGAGAAGACTCTGTCAATCCATGGAAATGAAATTTTATTTCAAGCCATGTAGCGCAGGCAATTTCCAACCTAAGCCATGTTGGTATAAAAACTACCAAAAGGAATTTCCAAATCAATCATATGTGAAATTTTAGGCTTGTGGTGGGGGGACGATGATGACAAAAAGAAGATGCACTGGTTCACATGGTGGAAGATGTGTGTTCAATAGAAAAAAGAAGGGCATGAGATTTAGGAACCTTCACAGTTTAATCTTGATATGTTGGTAAAGCAGTGTTGTCGACTAAACCAGAACCCAGACTCTTTGTATGCACGTGTGTTGAGTGACAAATATTATCCGGATGAAAATATTCTGAAGGCCGGGCCAAAGAAAAGGGTCTTCATATACTTGGTAAAGCACTGTTTCTATTATTCATTCTTTTAAATAGTATGGCTATTGGTACTGGTTCTCATATCAAAATTTAGCAAGATCACTACCTGAACCCCTCCGGCCACGCCCATGGTCGGAAAGGGAAGGAGTGATGTCGGGGGTCCGTCAGGCCTAGTCCTGATCACTACCCCGAACCCCTCCGTCGGCTTCACTGCTGTCTCGGCGCGCCCTCCTCCTCTCCGCAGGCACGGCAAGGCCAAGGTGGGCGAGTTCGACGACTCGCCAATCGTCATCGACATGGAGGCAATGGTGGGGCGAGTTCTCTCCCCGTACCCAGCCAATCCCTCGGCCGTCGTCAACGAGCTCAAAGGACCCTGGCGGCTTCGGGGTGATGCCAGGGCCTAGATGGTCACGAGCATTGACAAACGCTTCGTGGTGGCGTTCACGGAGGAGGGTGATAGGCAGCATGTCCTGGCTGCTGTCCTTGGCACTTCCACAACGACGACGTCATCTTCGCCGACTTCGACGGCCAAGGCAACCCGGCGGAGGTCGACCTCAACTCCATCAGATTGTGGGCGCAAATCCACAAGCTGCCCTTTGTGTTGAAGACCGAGGAGATGGGGTGGACCTTCGGCAAGAAGCTCGGCACGGTCATCGCGGTGTCTCACCGGAACAAGATGATCCTTGTCGAGCATCTCTGCATTCGCGTGGAGCATAAGGTGGACACGCCGCTGAAGAAGGAAGTTGTGTTCACTCCGGTCGGCAGCAAGGACGAGATCATGTTTGAGGTGAAATACGAGAAACTTCCAAATTTTTGTTTCTGTTGTGGCATCCTGGGCCACACTACGGAAAGATTCTGCAGCATGCCAAAGGAACTGCTCAAGCCAAACTTCTCCATCGACATGAAGGCGCCCCCGCACTGGAAGCGCTTCCTCAACTTCGGATGCACCGGGGCAAAGCTGCCGGACAGAGTCATTTCGGTGGTGTCCAAGGCTGTGCGCAGCCTTTCAGTGGCTGCGGCAGGCTCGGGTCCTTCGTCGGATGCTGCGGAAAAGGTGGCGGGGGATGCGGGTACCCAGGAGGGGTTGCCGGCGCTCCCGGACCAGTTGGTGGCGAGCCAAGCTGATCATCTTCAACTTCATGTGCCTTGGGGGGCCTCCACGTCAACTTGGTAACCCCTGGGTCATGTCCTGCGGATGGAGATGGACACAAGAGGAATTTGGATGATCCTGTTAGGGCCTCTATGGCTCTGATCGAGGATCAGGCGAGTGATGCTGCTGTTGTTCCTATGCAGCAGCGACCTCAGGCGTGGGCTGGGGGTGCGCCTGCTGAGGTGCATGCACAGCCGGGGCACCAGCTGACCCTGGCTTCTTCTGCTGCTGTGGGCGTGCAGCTGCAGCGGCTTGAGGGCGAAGCTCAGGTCTAGGTGGCCATTGACAAGTATGGTCGTGACGATGGTGCTGAGGTCGGCGCCCAGCGGCAAGCCCTCACTTCTGCTGGAGTCCAACGGTGGAAAAGGCTTCACCGACAAGAACAAGACGAGAAGGTTATGCTGCAGGCCGCATGTGTTAAACATGCGGTCTTTGGCATCCCCACTCCACCGAACAGCGGCAGCGATCTTTCCGGCCGCAAGGTGGCCTTTGCTGCAATGCTTGAGTGCACTGCTGGCAGCAAGAGGCGCTCACCTGATGAAGACAAGGACCTGGTTCTTAGCATGAATAGCTCCAGTACTGATAGCATAGAGTATAGGGGTGTTCTGGATATGAGTGTGACATGTAAAAGAGTGTGTGTTAGAGAGAGTTGAATCTGTAGTAGGCATAGATGGCCCCACCGTTGATGTTACAGAGGAGATAGATGAGGGAGAGGAGGAGGCTCAAAATAGGAGAGAGTCTATAGGCGATGGTAAGGAAATAGGGGATATAAGCAAGGAAGCTACCGGCCCTGGGGCTGCCGTCCACTGACGGGCGCACTCGATGACGCCCGTCAAGAGCCATGAAAATGATGTGTTGGAACTGCCAAGGTTTGGGTCAGCCTCGGACAGTTCAAGAACTTGTGTGCCTTTCAAAGACACACCGAGCTAACGTTATCTTTCTTTCTAAAACAAGGAAAAATAAAGAGTATGTTGAGAGTTTGCGCTACCGCTTGGGTATGAAAAATATTTTAACTGTTTCTATAACAGGCAAAGGAGGTGGATTAGCGGTCTATTGGGATGACCTATACACTTTGGAGTTAAACAAATATGGGGAACATTTTATTGACATGTACTTTTCTAATGATGCTGGCACTAAGTGGAGATGCACTTTTATCTATGGGGAGCCAAAGGCGAGCCAAAGGTATGTTATTTGGGATTTGTTAAGGCGTATAAAACCTCTTGGGTCAGGTCCGTGATTTTAATGAGGCTATGTGGCAAAATGAGCATTTTTCTCGGATCAAACGGTCACCAAAACTTATGGCAAATTTTCGTGAGATCATGCCTGAATGTAATTTGTTTGATTTGGGTTTTCATAGAGTTCCTTGGACCTATAACAATAAGGAAACAAAAATGTGAAGGTGCGGCTGGACCGGGCGGTGGCGTGCCCTCAATGGTCATCTATCTTTCCTGACTGCAAGGTATCGCATATTATTAGCTCCAGGTCAGATCATTGCCCTCTTCTTATTGAATTGATGGGTGCTCCTCGCTCTGGCACATTTATTAAACATTTGAAATATGAAGCGTATTGGGAGAGGGAAGATGCGGAGTTGCAAGTTTAGATTGATTCGTGTTGGAATAAAAATGCCAGAGTCAATAATCTGGGAGATGTTGCTAATAATTTGGACAAGTTGATGAAGTCTCTTCATGGGTGGAGTAAGGTTCACATTGGATATTTTCCTAAAAAGCTTGAATCTGCTCGCAAAAGATTAAGTGTGTTATTTAGCAGAAGTGATCATAAAGCAATAGTAGAAAGGAAGAAAATTTAAAGGAAATGGATGAGCTCCTGATAAAGGAAGAAATTATGTGGAAGCAGAGATCTTGTCTGAATAAAATGAAATGGGGAGATAGGAACACAAAAAAAATTCATAGGAAGGCCACTTGGAGAGCGAAAAAATAATATTTCTGCCATCAAAAGAAATGATGGGTCTCTCTGTCAGGATATGGAGGAAATAAAAGGTATCACTAATGATTTTTTCAAGAATCTTTATTCTTGCGATTCTGTTGTTAATCCGTCTCATATCGTTTCTCTTGTGAAACCATTGGTGACTGATCAAATGAATGAGGATCTTTGTAAACTGTTTTCTGAGCAAAAAATCAGCGATGCCCTCTTCCAAATAGGGCCGTTAAAGGCTCCGGGGCCAGATGGGTTTCTTGCCAGGTTTTTTCAAAGAAATTGGGGTCTGCTTAAGGAGGATATTGTTCGTGCTATCCAGCAATTCTTTATATCTAGAACTATGCCTGATGGGATAAATGATACAACTATTTCTTATTCCTAAGGTGAAGAATCCTCAGTCGATAAAAGACTTCCGTCCAATCAGCCTTTGTAATGTGATTTACAAGATTATCTCCAAGTATCTAGTCAACAGACTAAGACCTCTGCTAGATGGTATGATTTCTCCTACCCAAAGTGCATTCATCCCTGGAAGATCAATATCTGATAATGCACTCATCGCTTTTGAATGTATGCAATGTTTAAATACATTAAAAGATAGCCGTGGTGAATTTTGTGCATATAAGTTGGATCTCGCTAAAGCGTATGACCGTGTGGATTGGAAATTCTTGGAAAGTATGCTTCAAGCGTATGGTTTTGCTCCAACTTGGATCAAGTGGATCATGTCTTGTGTTACCACTGTGAAGTTTGCTGTGCGTTCGAATGGCCAACTGTTAGAGCCTTTTCATCCTTCTCGTGGTCTCAGGCAAGGGGATCCACTATCACCATATTTATTCCTCTTTGTGGCTGAAGCGTTGTCATTGTTACTTAATGATGCTTCGGCAAGAGGGGCTATTCAAGAGTTCCGGCTAAACAGACATGCCCCAGGTATATCTCATCTCCTTTTTGCTGATGATAGTCTCCTATTTTTCAAGGGTAACTTGGAGCAAGCTCTAAATATTAAAGGTATTTTGTCGGCTTATGAGGAGGGAACTGGCCAACTATTAAGTTCGGATAAATGCTCCATATTATTTGGCGAAAAATGCTCTATGGAAGACTAGGTGTATATTCTGGTTATCCTTAAAATCACGATTGATGGTTTTGAGGATAAATATCTAGGCTTGCCTATTCCAGAAGGTCGTATGAAGGCGGGTAAGTTTCAATCCACCAAAGATAAAGCGCTCAAGCAGGTTTCAGATTATATTGAAAAATATGCTTCGAGCGGGGCAAAAGAAATCCAGATCAAGTCTGTTATTCAAGCTATCCCCGTGTTTGCGATGGGTATTTTTAAATTCCCTGCTTCACTATGTGAGGAGTTATCCCAGATTATTGATGACCCACAAGTATAGGGGATCTATCGTAGTCCTTTCGATAAGTAAGAGTGTCGAACCCAACGAGGAGCAGAAGGAAATGGCAAGCGGTTTTCAGTAAGGTATTCTCTCAAAGCACTGAAATTATCGGTAACAGATAGTTTTGTGATAAGGTAATTTGTAACGGGTAACAAGTAATAAAAGTAAATAAGGTGCAGAAAGATGGCCCAATCCTTTTTGTATCAAAGGACAAGCCTGGAAAAACTCTTATATAAAGGAAAACGCTCCCGAGGACACATGGGAATTATCGTCAAGCTAGTTTTCATCACGCTCATATGATTCACGTTCGTTACTTTGATAATTTGATATGTGGGTGGACCGGTGCTTGGGTACTGCCCTTCCTTGGACAAGCATCCCACTTATCATTAACCCCTCTCGCAAGCATCCGCAACTACGAAAGAAGAATTAAGGTAAACCTAACCATAGCATGAAACATATGGATCCAAATCAGCCCCTTACGAAGCAACGCATAAACTAGGGTTTAAGCTTCTGTCACTCTAGCAACCCATCATCTACTTATTACTTCCCAATGCCTTCCTCTAGGCCCAAATAATGGTGAAGTGTCATGTAGTCGACGTTCACATAACACCACTAGAGGAAAGACAACATACATCTCATCAAAATATCGAACGAATACCAAATTCACATGACTACTTATAGCAAGACTTCTCCCATGTCCTCAGGAACAAACGTAACTACTCACAAATCATATTCATGTTCATAATCAGAGGGGTATTAATATGCATAAAGGATCTGAACATATGATCTTCCACCAAATAAACCAACTAGCATCAACTACAAGGAGTAATCAACACTACTAGCAACCCACAGGTACCAATCTGAGGTTTTGAGACAAAGATTGGATACAAGAGATGAACTAGATTTTGAGAGGAGATGGTGCTGGTGAAGATGTTGATGGAGATTGACCCCCTCCCGATGAGAAGGTCGATGGTGATGACGATGGTGACGATTTCCCCCTCCCGGAGGGATGTTTCCCCGGCAGAACAGCTTCGCCGGAGCCCTAGATTGGTTCCGCCAAGGTTCCGCCTCGAGACGGCGGCGCTTCGTCCCGAAAGCTTCCTTCTGATTTTTTCTAGGACGAAAGACTTCATATAGCAGAAGATGGGCACCGAAGGCCTGCCAGGGGGCCCATGAGACGGGGGGCGCGCCCAGGGGGTAGGGCGCACCCCCACCCACGTGGCCAGGGTGTGGGACCCCTCTTGTTGATTCTTTCGCCAGTATTTTTTTATTAATTCCAAAAAAGTACCTCCGTGATGTTTCAGGACTTTTGATGTTGTGCAGAATAGGTCTCTAATATTTGCTCCTTTTCCAGCCCAGAATTCCAGCTGTCGGCATTCTCCCTCTTCATGTAAACCTTGTAAAATAAGAGAGAATAGGCATAAATATTGTGACATAATGTATAATAACAGCCCATAATGCGATAATATCGATATAAAAGCATGATGCAAAATGGACGCATCAACTCCCCCAAGCTTAGACCTCGCTTGTCCTCAAGCGGAAGCCGATATCGAAAAATATGTCCACATGTTTAGAGATAGAGGTGTCGATAAAATAAAATACGGACATGAGGGCATCATGATCATTCTTATAACAGCAACATATATATACTGTCATATGATTTATTATGCTAAAGTAACAATCTATTCACAATGTCAAGTATGAATCAGAAACTTCATTGAAAACTAACAAACTATGATCTCGGTCATTGAGGCAATTGCAATTTATCATAACATAGGAAAGAGTCAATATAAGAGCTTTTCAGCAAGTCCACATACTCAACTATCATTTAGTCTTTCACAATTGCTAACACTCACGCAATACATATGGGTATGGAGTTTTAATCGGACACAGAGAAAGATAGGGGCTTATAGTGTTGCCTCCCAACCTTTTACCTCAAGGGTAATGTCAACAATAATAGTTCATGATAACTTACATCCAATTAGATATATATATATATCAGGATCTTTCCAACACAATGTGCTTGCCAAAGGATAAAATGTAAAAAGGAAAGGTGAAGATCACCATGACTCTTGCATAATGTATAAGACAAGAATAAAAGATAGGCCCTTCACAGAGGGAAGCAGAGGTTGTCATGTGCTTTTATGGTTGGATGCACAAAATCTTAATGCAAAAGAATGTCACTTTATATTGCCACTTGTGATATGGACCTTTATTATGCAGTCTGTCGCTTTTATTTCTTCCACATCACAAGATCGTATAAAGCTTATTTTCTCCACACTAATAAATCATACATATTTAGAGAGCAATTTTTATTGCATGCAACAATGATAACTTACTTGAAGGATCTTACTCAATCGATAGGTAGATATGGTGGACTCTCATGGCAAAATCGGGTTTAAGGATATACGGAAGCACAAGTAGTATCTCTACTTAGTGCAAAGAATTTGGCTAGCATGAGAGGGAAAGGCAAGCCCAACATGTTGGATGATCCATGACAATATACTTTATTTCGGATATAAGAAAACATAACCCATTACGTTGTCTTCCTTGTCCAACATCAACTTTTTAGCATGTCATATTTTAATGAGTGCTCACAATCATAAAAGATGTCCAAGATAGTATATTTATATGTGAAAACCTCTCTTTCTTTATTACTTCCTATTAATTGCAACGATGACCAAAACTATGTTTGTCAACTCTCAACAACTTTTATTCATCATACTCTTTATATGTGAAGTCATTACTCTCCATAAGATCAATATGATCTCTTTAATTCTTTTCATTCTTTCTTTTTTATTTTATTTTTATTCCCTCAAGATCATAGCAAGATAACCAAGCACTTGACTCAAAACTAATCTTTATTATATAAAGCTCACGGACTCGATTACATAGAAGGATCATAAAGCAAAACTCAAAACTAGATCACACTAAAACTTTATTCTACTAGAGCAAGATTTTACCAAAAGGATCGAACTAAGAAAAAAGGGTAAAGATAGGAGTGTGATGGTGATACGATACTGGGGCACCTCCCCCAAGCTTGGCAGTTGCCAAGGGGAGTGCCCATACCCATGTGATTATGCCTCTTTCTTTGGAGGTGGTGATGTGATATTCTTGGCGATGATGCCCCTCAGGATACGATTCTCCTCCTCGAGCTTATTGACTTGCTGCTTGAGGTCCATTATTTCCTTACGGAGCTTACCCGTGACGGCTAAAGCTCCTTTCATCCAAGGGTGTTGCATAGCTGCGGGAGAACAAGTAGCACTCTTTTTCATATTTTCATAAGAAAGAAATTTGACATTGGAAGGGATGACCGAGTTTGGAATAGTTGAGCTCTATAGTTCCCCCATCGTGAATCCGGCTCGGAAACGAGAAGTAACTTCTTGATCCTCCTCCATGGCATCTATCCTTTTCAAGTCAGCCTCCATCTCTTCCTCCGTTGATGGACCAAAGTGGTCAGCGTCACTGTTTGCTCCTAGTCCTGGTGTTGGATGAGACACCCGACTCTCCCTGACTGACTCTTGAGAAGACATCTTGCTCTAAATCTGCTATAGAAACAACTCGAAACAAAAATAGAGGATATTTGCGTGGTACGGTGGTCAAAACCTTTGGGAGATTATATAGTGAATTTTTACCGACCAAAAGAAGTATCGTGCAAGAAAACGGAGTCCGGAGGACACACGAGGTGCCCACGAGGCAGGGGGCTTGCCCAGGGAGGTAGGGCGCGCCCTCCACCCTCGTGGACGCCTCGTGTCCTTCCCGGACTACTTATTATTTTCCTATTTTCTTAAATATTCCAAAACGGAGAAAATTGCTATTAGAATTGTTTTGGAGTCGGTTTACTTACCGTACCACATACTTATTCCTTTTCGGAGTCTGAAACGTTCTGGAATGTGTCCCTTATGTATTCCTCTGCGGTTACTGTCTCAATAATATTAGTTTCAACATTTATGGGATTACCTGAGATATAATGTTTGATTCTTTGACCGTTCACCACCTTCGGAGTTGTGCCTTCGAAGTTGTTGATTTTTATGGCACCAGAACGATAAACCTCCTCGATAACGTAAGGACCTTCCCATTTAGAGAGTAGTTTTCCTGCAAAAAATCTTAAACGAGAGTTGAATAGCAACACGTAATCACCTACATAAAACTCACGCTTTTGTATCCTTTTGTCATGCCATCTTTTAACTTTTTCTTTAAACAGTTTGGCATTCTCATAGGCCTGAGTTCTCCATTCATCAAGTGAGCTGATGTCAAATAGTCTCTTCTCACCGGCAAGTTTGAAATCATAATTGAGCTCCTTAATGGCCCAATATGCCTTATGTTCTAGTTCGAGAGGTAAGTGACATACTTTTCCATAAACCATTTTATATGGAGACATTCCCATAGGATTTTTATATGCAGTTCTATAGGCCCATAATGCATCATCAAGTTTTTTGGACCAATTCTTTCTAGATCTATTAACAGTTTTTTGCAAAATTAATTTAAGCTCTCTATTACTCAATTCTACTTGACCACTAGACTGTGGGTGGTATGGAGATGCAATTCTATGATTAACGTCATACTTAGCAAGCAGTTTACGAAAAGTACCATGAATAAAATGTGAACCACCATCAGTCATTACGTATCTAGGGACTCCAAACCTCGGAAAAATAACTTCTTTAAGCATCTTAATAGAGGTGTTATGATCAGCACTACTAGTTGGAATAGCTTCTACCCACTTAGTAACGTAATCAACAACAACTAAAATATGTGTATACCCATTAGAGGAAGGAAACGGTCCCATATAATCAAAGCCCCAAACATCAAATGGTTCAATAACAAGTGAATAATTCATAGGCATTTCTTGACGTCTACTAATATTACTGATTCCTTGACATTCATCACAAGACAATACAAACTTACGGGCATCTTCGAAGAGAGTAGGCCAATATAAACCGGATTGTAATACCTTATGTGCAGTTCTATCTCCCGCATGGTGTCCTCTATAAGACTCGGAGTGACACTTGCGTAGGATCTGTTCCTGTTCATGCTCAGGTACACAACGTCTAATAACACAATCTACTTATTCTTTATAAAGGTGTGGGTCATCCCAGAAGTAATGTCTTAAATCATAGAAAAACTTTTTCTTTTGCTGGTATGTGAAACTAGGTGGTATGAATTTAGCAACAATGTAATTAGCATAATCAGCATACCATGGAGCAGTACGATAAGCATTTATGACAGCTAATTGTTCATCAAGAAAGCTATCATCAATAGGTACACTACTACAAAAACGACTATAGCTAATATGGACATTAATGGCGCACCATGTATGTGGTGCGCCATTAGTGGCCATATTACTAATGGCGCACCTGGTGTGTGGGGTACGCCATTACTAGTTTTTTCCTGGCCCCACACCCCTCCCCAGACTTAGCAGTGGCGCACCAGGGGAAAGTGCGCCATTACTAGTTTTAACTAGTAATGGCACACCAGTAAGAGATGCGACATTGCTATCTATACGTATGGCGCACCCCTACCAGTGCGCCATTGCTATCACCCCTTATCCCCTCCCTCTCGTCACGTTCTCTCCCCTCCCCTTCCTCCTGACACATCCACCCACCTCCCTCGACTTCGATCTAGATCGGGAAGCCCCGGCCGCCCGCCTCTTCCCACTAGTATAAAAAGGGCCTTTAGTCCCAGTTCTGGAACCGGGACTAAAGGGTCGTTACTAAAGCCCTCCACGTGGTCGCTGCCTGGAGGTCCACCTTTAGTCCCGGTTGGTAACACCAACCGGTACTAAAGGAAATTTTATGATTTGTTTTGAAAAAAAAATTGATTTTTTTATTTTTTTTTATTTTCAAATTTCTGAATTATTTTAACCTCTAATCTCTAATCACCCCTCATCACTGCTCAATTTAACCTCTAATCTCTAATCACCCCTCATCATTCCAAATCATCTAACTTCCCGGACGGTCACCCATCCTCTCACTACTCCAGCCTGAGCACGCTTAACTTCCGGGTTCTATTCTCCCTCGTTTCCAAGTCTGCATTTGTTGTTTTCCTGCCAATAGTAAGATGTCAATCCTATTAACCCTCAGGAATTTAGCTTGAGCATGAAGTCACACATTTCACTTTTTGAGTTTGAAACTATTGTTCTAAAAAACAATAATTATTTAGTAACACTAATATTTCTTGAATAAGTAGTTTGACCATAGTTTGACCACAGTTTGACCAGATTTGACCAAAATTAAAAAAAAAACTGAAATAATTATTTAGTAACACTAATATTTCTTGAATAATTAGTTTGACCATTGTTTGACCACAGTTTGACCAGATTTGACCAAAATTCAAAAAACTAAAATAATTGTTTAGTAACACTAATATTCTTGAATAATTATTTAGTAACACTAATACTTCTTGAATAAGTAGTTTGACCATAGTTTGACCAGATTTAACAAAAATTCAAAAAAAAAAACAGAAATTTGAGCATAACTTTTTTTCCTTTTAGAATTTGAGGATTCTAAAAATTTGCAAACAGGCCATAGGCTGTCAAAATCGGATGCGGATTTTCGTGCTGAACATTTTGATATATTATACTTTTTTCTGACATCGTCTGCAAAAGTTATAGCCGTTTTACATTTTCCCTACACTTTTTGCAAAACATGTCCAAAATTAAGTTTTTAAATTTTCCTAACTAGTACATCTAGTAACATAACTACATCTGGAAGGATTTTAATTTTTGAAGTTTTTATCATTTTCTTTTGCTTTTTACAAAACTGAAAAGGCGATCCACGCGGGGGGGGGGGGGGTAGAGTTTGAAAATGGGGCCTTTAGTATCCGGTTCGTGCCATGAACCGGTACTAATGCCTCAAACCCCATTAGTACCAGTTGGTGGCTCGAACCGGGACTAAAGGTCTAACCTTTAGTACCGGTTGGTGCCACGAACCGGTACTAATGGGCATCGCACCCTTTAGTCCCGGTTCGTGGCGTGGCACCAACCGGGACTAAAGGTCCCATTTGAACCGGGACTAATGCATGTACGGTGTCCTAGCCGCTCGAACCGGGACTAATGCTCACATTAGTCCCGGTTCGTAACGCAACCGGGATTAATGCTCTTTTCTGGCTGAACCAAAGCCCTCTTTTCTACTAGTGTCCTCTTCCTCCCGACCACGGCGAGCCCCCACCCCCCTCCCTCACACCAGATCCAGGGCATGGAGCCGTGGTGAGCTCCTTCCCCAACCCTCCTCACCGGATCCAAAGGAGAGCTGGTGACCACGTCCTCCGGCGAGGGCGTTGCTCCGGGGTGTGGAGGCCGCCGAGCTGCAGGAGGAGGAGCTCCCCGCCACCCCAAGGCCCCAGATCCAGCCGCCACGGCCATAGCCGTGGTCGGGCTGCGGCAACCAGTAGAGGAACGCCGCCTTCTCCACCACGAAGCACGCCTCCTTCCACCCCTCGCCGCTGCGTCCAACCTGAATCCGGCAGCAGCACGGGATCCCCTCCAAATCTGAGGAGCATCTGACGCACTTCTTCCTCCTCCTCCTCTGCTGCTGCTGCTTCTTCTTCTTCTTCCCCTGATCTGATGCGTTCGTGCGTGCGTGTGGTTGTGTGCAGGCAATGCAGTTGAAGGAAGGGGACGGGCCATGGAGAAGCTGCTCCGACACTGACCAGGTAGATTGGTCTCACACGGCCAGGCCCGCCAGAGGAGCCTCTCCAGCAATGGGGATCCGACAAGGAAGGATTCCTTCTGCCTGCAACTATACAGCCAGGCCACATGAACTACAAGTAAAATTGCACGGTCGAACCTAATAATTTGATTAAAACTGCAGCAGCAGCAGCAGCAGCAGCAGCATAAAGCAATCCCTTTTCTATCTTGAGTTTATATTGTATGAGGAGTACTAATGAACAAGTTTTGTTCACCCACTCATTCTTGCTTCAGCTTCACCACTTTTGTTGGTGGTGCATAATCACAACCACCACCAGCAGACACTTGTTGGACCTACCCTCAAACTAGTTCCACAAATATGCCTCACTGTACCAACCTTGTACAGCAGTGCCAAATTAGTTCAGTCATGCCAATTTCAGTATCATACAGAAGATACTGATTTCTATATGATTTAGCCAATCAAAATTCACATTAGACTGTGTCTATCTCGCTGAAACTGTCAGTCTAAAAAACAGTTTACTGAAGTGCAGTTGATCGACTTCAGTTAGGACTTAGGACTTGATAATAACTTCAGCCAATCTGCTTCATCAATTACGAATGGTTTCATTAGATAATAATGAGTAAGTGAAGAAGTTGAATGGAAATAGTCGATATTTGCATTGTGGTTGTTGGATTAATCAGCCTATGTAGTATGTACAGATGCTTAGAAGGTGATCCGAAGTTTAGTTGGTTGTCGAAGAAGAATAAATTCATAAATCAAATGTGCAAAATTAGTCCAGTCATCTCAGTTTCAGGTTCATAGAGAAGATACCGATTTCTATATATGTTTTAGCCAATTGAAATTCACACTGCACTGTGCCTGTCTCACTGAAGTTGTTAGTTACTTGGTCTGAAAAACTGTGTACTGAAATTGTTGGTCTGAAAACACTTTACTGAAACTGCAGCGAATCTGCTTCAGTTAGGACTTAAGATTTGACAATAAGTAAGCATGCAAAATGACGGCTTTAATTTGATGCTAACGTGCTTTCATTCAGATGATTCGGTTCTTCAGTTTAATACAATATGCCACTAATGGAAAACTTTGGAACTTATAAAAATCTAAATAAATTCATTCTGCCTCATAGAGAAGATAATTTCTACTGAATTTTTTTAGCCTACTGTAATATTGTTTTTCAGTAGCTTTTTTCTGCACATTTTTCTTTCAGTTCTTAGTGCTGCTGCCCCATGAACACATTTTTTTAATTTGACTGTACATTCAAATGAAGCCTTTGTTAAGTATACACTCCAAAATTCAGTTAACAGTAGCCTAACTGAATTTTCTGTTTCTGAATTTATAAACTCACTTTATATTCAGTTTATAAATTAACAGTAGCTTCAAAATTAAGTATCATTCGCATGGATCAACTATTATTTTATTTAGTGGAGCATAAAGTTCAGATCATGAATAATGGCATTACAAGTGAACTTGGCACAATTACACATGTCCTGAACCTCATAGAATCTGACACTAGCAAGTCTTCATTGGCATGCAAGTACTACTTTTACATTGTCATGACAGGAACAATTAATTTGACATGTATCATTGGTACTGCTAAAACATTTCGTTCATGTTTCAACAAATTTGGTGAAGACCACTTCATATGTATTTTGCATATATGAATTATCTCCTGTTGCTTTCTAAGATGTTAGTTCTTTCAGTTCTAGCCCTCCTATCTTTAATTCCTGGCTGCTGGACTACCTGCAGGACATCGAGTTCATCTGCGGCAGCTATCGCTGTGAGCAGTCCGTCCGCGACGCGCTCCGCAGCGTCTTCGCCGGGCACAACGGGATCCTCAACGTCTGGAAGTAAGTCGCCGGCCATCTGTTTCCTGATGAATTTTCTTTCTAGCTCAATGTGATCGGATCTGACTGGTACGTTCAGATTTTCTCTTGTTTTCTTTTTAAATAGTACTAGTAGTCTATATTCCAGCTATGCGACTACCTGTAGCCACTTGAACCGATGAGAATTCTTCAAGCCTACCTATAGCCACTTGAACAGATGTCCATCTCAGTTCTGCTCATCTAAAAAATCCAAGTGGAGTAGTATACCGGTAGTATAGTATAATAATATTATCAAAAAGTAAATGCCCTGATTATTTAGCTCTGTCAGATAAATACTCGTCGAAAGTGGGCTCCTATCAAAATTCATTTCCATTATAATCTTGCTCATACAATATTCACACCATGTAATTCTGGAAATATATGCTCATATCTAGTTCTGCATAAAAAATGACAGTATTGACATGTTATAAATAGTTTGTTTGTCTTTCTGTTTATTTTGTTACATTTTGCAGGGATAAAGTGAAGAAAAAGAAGAAAAAATTACTAGAAGATTAGTTTTAGGATTTTCTTTTATTTCCTTGCAATTTTCCTTTTATTGGATACTTGTAAAGACATTGTAATATTCTTACTATAATAAAAATTATGATTCTATTTCATTTTTTGTTTTAAAATTATTTTTCCTTATAGGTTGTTTTCTGTAAATTTGGATTTTTTTTGTTTTCCAAATACATTACTAGTGGCGCATTTAAGCCCTTATTAGTGGCGCACCTTCCTTTATTACTAGTGGCGCACCTATAAGGCTATTAGTGGCGCACCTGGAGGGAATACCAGTGGAGCACCTAAGGGTTAGTAGTGGCGCACCACATGGTGCGCCACTGGTATTTTGATTACCAATGGCGCATCAAAGGTGCACCATTACTAACAATTACTAATGGCGTGTTAATAATGGCGCACCCATAGTGCGCCATTAATAGCAATATGTGGTGCGCCACTAATAGCCTTTTTTCTAGTAGTGGTAGTGGGTCATCAAGAACATTCTCTAACCTAGATAAGTTGTCTGCAACGGGGTTCTCAACTCCCTTTCTATCAATAATATGCAAATCAAATTCTTGTAGTAGGAGAACCCATCTAATAAGTCTAGGTTTAGCATCTTTCTTTTCCATAAGATATTTAATAGTAGCATGATCAGTGTGAACAGTTACTTTAGAATCAACAATATAAGGTCTGAACTTATCACAAGCAAATACAACTGCTAAAAATTCTTTTTCAGTATTAGCATAATTTCTTTGGGCACTGTCTAGAGTTTTACTAGCATATTGGATAACATTTAAGTCCTTATCAACTCTTTGTACTAGAACAACACCTACAGCATAATCACTAGCATCACACATAATTTCAAAGGGTAAATTCCAATCAGGTGGCTGAACAATAGGTGCAGAAATCAAAGCTTTCTTAAGTATTTCAAATGATTCTACACAATCATCATCAAAGACAAAAGGAACATATTTTTGTAAGAGATTAGTCAGAGGCCAAGAAATTTTTGAGAAGTCTTTAATGAACATCCTATAAAAATCGGCATGACCAAGGAAACTTCTTATACCTTTGATGTCCTTAGGACACGACATCTTTTCAATAGCATCAACTTTAGCTTTATCAACTTCAATAACTCTTTCAGAAATTTTATGCCCCAAGACAATACCTTCATTAACCATAAAGTGGCACTTCTCCCAATTCAAGATAAGATTAGTTTCTTCACATCTCTGCAAAACTCGATCGAGGTTGCTTAAGCAATCATCTAAAGAAGTTCCATACACGGAGAAATCATCCATGAAAACCTCAACAATCTTTTCACAAAAGTCAGAGAATATAGCCATCATGCATCTTTGAAAGGTAGCAGGTGCATTACATAAACCAAAAGGCATACGTCTTTAAGCAAATGTACCGAAAGGGCAAGTAAAAGTAGTCTTTTCTTGATCCTCTTTTGACACAAGTATTTGAGAGAAACCAGAATAACCATCTAGAAAGAAAAAATGTGTATGTTTGGATAATCTTTCTAGCATTTGATCGATAAAAGGTAAAGGGTAATGATCCTTTTTAGTAGCTTTATTTAGTTTGCGGAAATCAGTTACCGTTCTATAACCTGTAACAATTCTTTGTGGGGTCAATTCATCTTTATCATTAGGAACAACAGTAATTCCTCCCTTCTTAGGGACACAATGGACAGGACTTACCCATTGACTATCAGCAACAAGATAAATTATACCTGCCTGCAGAAGCTTTAGTATTTATTTTCTTACCACTTCTTTCATCTTAGGATTTAACCGTCGTTGGTGATTAACAACCGGTTTAGCGTCTTTCTCCAATTTTATTTTGTGCTGGCATAGAGTGGGACTAATGCCCTTAAGATCATCAAGAGTATATCCAATAGCAGCATGGTGCTTCTTCAGAGTTTTCAGTAATTTCTCTTCTTCCTGCTCTGAAAGGTTAGCACTAATAATAACATGATATATCTTCTTTTCATCAAGATAAGCATATTTAAGAGTATCAGGTAATGGTTTAAGCTCAAACACGGGATCAACCTTGGGTGGAGGAGGATCCCCTAGAATTTCAACAGGCAAGTTGTGTTTCAAAATAGGTCCCTGTTTAAAGAATACTTCATCTATTTCCCTTCTTTCATTCATAAACATATCATTTTCATGGTCTAGCAAATATTGTTCTAAAGGATCATTAGGAGGCACGGCAATAGAAGCAAGACCAATAATTTCATCTTTACTAGGCAATTCTTTATCATGGGGTTGTCTACGAAATTTAGCAAAGTTAAAATCATGAGACATATCCCCTAAACCAATAGTAATAACATCCTTTTTGCAATCTATCTTAGCATTAACAGTATTCAAGAAGGGCCTACCAAATATAATGGGACAAAAGTCGTCTTGTGGGGAACCAAGAACAAGAAAATCAGTAGGATATTTAACTTTCCCACACAAGACTTCAACATCTCTAACAATCCCAACTGGTGAAATAGTATCTCTATTGGCAAGCTTAATTGTAACATCAATTTCTTCTATCTCAGCAGGTGCAATATCATGCATAACTTCTTTGTATAAGGAATGAGGTATTGCACTTGCACTAGCACCCATATCAGATAAGCCATGATAACAATGATCTCCTATTTTAACAGAAACAACAGGCATGCCAACAACAGGTCTATGTTTACCCTTAGTATCGGGTCTAGCAATTCTAGCAGCTTCATCACAGAAGTAAATTACATGCCATCAATATTATCGGCCAAGAGATCTTTAACCATAGCAATACTAGGTTCAACTTTAATTTGCTCAGGGGGTGTAGGTGTTCTAGTATTACTCTTACGAACCACAGTTGAAGCTTTAGCATGATCCTTCATTCTAGTAGGAAAAGGTGGTTTCTCAATATAAGCAGTAGGAACAATAGGATCAACATTATAAGTGATAGTCTTTTCTTCAACTTTAATAGGTTCAACTACTTTTACTTCAATGGGAGGATGATATTTAAACCACTTCTCCTTAGGGAGATTAACATGAGCAGCAAATGATTCACAGAAAGAAGCTACTATCTCAGAGTCAAGTCCATATTTAGTGCTAAATTCACGGAAAACATCGGTATCCATAAAAGATTTAACACAATCAAACTTAGGTGTTATACCTGACTCCTTACCTTCGTCGAGATCCCAATCTTCAGAGTTGCGTTTAATTCTTTCCAATAAATCCCATTTGAATTCAATAGTCTTCATCATAAAAGAACCAGTACAAGAAGTATCGAGCATGGAGCGATTATTGAGAGAAAGCCGAGCATAAAATTTTTGAATAATAATTTCTCTTGAGAGCTCATGATTGGGGCATGAATATGACATTGACTTAAGCCTCCCCCAAGCTTGAACAATGCTTTCTCCTTTGCGAGGCCAAAAATTATATATATAATTACGATCACGATGAACAAGATGCATAGGATAAAACTTCTGACGAAATTCCAATTTCAATCGGTTGTAGTTCCATGATCCCATATCATCACATAGCCTAAACCATGTCAATGCCTTTCCCTTCAAAGATAAAGGGAAGACCTTCTTCTTGATAACATCCTCGGGCATACCTGCAATCTTAAATAATCCACAAACTTCATCCACATAGATTAGGTGCAAATGAGGATGCAATGTTCCATCTCCTGTAAAAGGATTAGCTAGCAGTTTCTCTATCATACCCGAAGGAATTTCAAAGTAAACATTTTCAGTAGGTTCAGTAGGTTGAGGAGCAACTCTTTGCTCTACTGGCCGGGTGAAGATACCCCGAACAAGCCCCTCAAAGGATTACTTTCCATAGTAACAAGTGACAGTAAATTTCAGCACACTATATAAATTTTTCCTTACCAAAGGCACTTCACTCCCCGGCAACGGCGCCAGAAAGGAGTCTTGATGACCCACAAGTATAGGGGATCTATCGTAGTCCTTTCGATAAGTAAGAGTGTCGAATCCAACGAGGAGCAGAAGGAAATGACAAGCGGTTTTTAGTAAGGTATTCTCTGCAAGCACTGAAATTAAATAAGGTGCAGCAAGATGGCCCAATCCTTTTTGTAGCAAAGGACAAGCCTGGACAAACTCTTATATAAAGGAAAACGCTCCCGAGGACACATGGGAATTATCGTCAAGCTAGTTTTCATCACGCTCATACGATTCGCGTTCGTTACTTTGATAATTTGATATGTGGGTGGATCGGTGCTTGGGTACTGCCCTTTCTTGGACAAGCATCCCACTTATGATTAACCCCTCTTGCAAGCATCCGCAACTATGAAAGAAGAATTAAGGTAAACCTAACCATAGCATGAAACATATGGATCCAAATCAGCCCCTTAAGAAGCAACGCATAAACTAGGGTTTAAGCTTCTGTCACTCTAGCAACCCATCATCTACTTATTACTTCCCAATGCATTCCTCTAGGCCCAAATAATGGTGAAGTGTCATGTAGTCGACGTTCACATAACACCACTAGAGGAATGACAACATACATCTCATCAAAATATCGAACGAATACCAAATTCACATGTCTACTTATAGCAAGACTTCTCCCATGTCCTCAGGAACAAACGTAACTACTCACAAATCATATTCATGTTCATAATCAGAGGGGTATTAATATGCATAAAGGATCTGAACATATGATCTTCCACCAAATAAACCAACTAGCATCAACTACAAGGAGTAATCAACACTACTAGCAACCCACATGTACCAATATGAGGTTTTGAGACAAAGATTGGATACAAGAGATGAACTAGGGTTTGAGAAGAGATGGTGCTGGTGAATATGTTGATGGAGATTGACCCCCTCCCGATGAGAGGATCGATGGTGATGACGATGGTGACGATTTCCCCCTCCCGGAGGGATGTTTCCCCGGCAGAACAGCTCCGCCGGAGCCCTAGATTGGTTCCGCCAAGGTTCCGCCTCGAGACGGCGGCGCTTCGTCCCGAAAGCTTCCTTCTGATTTTTTCTAGGACGAAAGACTTCATATAGAAGAAGATGGGCACCGAAGGCCTACCAGGGGGCCCACAAGACAGGGGGGCGCGCCCCCCACCCTCGTGGCCAGGGTGTGGGCCCCCTCTGGTTGATTATTTCGCCAGTATTTTTTATTAATTCCAAAAAGTGCCTCCGTGGAGTTTCAGGACTTTTGAAGTTGTGCAGATTAGGACTCTAATATTTGCTCCTTTTCCAGCTCAGAATTCCAGCTGCCGGTATTCTCCCTCTTCATGTAAACCTTGTAAAATAAGAGAGACTAGGCATAAATATTGTGACATAATGTGTAACAACAGCCCATAATGCAATAAATATCGATATAAAAGCATGATGCAAAATGGACGTATCAATTATCAGGAATTTTTTGTGGGGCGGTGAAGAGAATAGGAAAAGAACACATTGGCTGGAATGGGATAAGATGATGAGACCAAAAGTGAAGGGGTATGGGCTTTCACAATCTTCAGCTTTTTAATCAAGCGCTTCTGGCGAAACAAGCTTGGCGTCTTTTGGTTTTCCCGGACTCTCTGTGTGCAAAGGTGATGAAAGCTAAATACTATCCTCATGGGCACCTTATTGATACGGTATTTCCTCAAGCTACATCCCTTACTTGGAAAAGAACTATGCATGGCCTCGAATTGCTAAAAAAGGCATTATTTGGAGAGTGGTCGATGGGACTAGTATAAATATTTGGAGGGATAATTGGATCCCTAGGGAATCTGGCCTACAAATTTGCAGAAAAAAGAACAGAACTAGGATCAAATTGGTGTCCGAGTTATTTTTGAGTGGATCTAGGAGTTGGGATGAGAACCTGATAAGGCATCTATTTGATATTCATGATGCAGCGGAAATTCTAAAGCTCCGTATTCTTCGAGTGGGCGAGGGAGATATTATTGCTTGGCACCATGAGAAAAGTGGCTTGTTCTCGGTGAAGAGTGCGTATAGACTAGCTTTGAATCTTAAAGAACCAAGGATTGATTCTGGCAATTCTAGTGATGCCATAAATGGGGATAGGAGGCTCTGGAATATTATTTAGAATGCTAATGTCCCCCAGAAAACTAGAATATTTGCCTGGAGGGCCGCTTCTAATAGTTTGGCGGTTCAACTCAATAGGGTTAAACATCATCAAACTACTCTAGGTACTTGCTCAATATGTGGTATTGACGATGAGTGTATTTTTCATGCGTTGGTGGTTTTTCCCAAGGCTCGTGCGTTCCGTATGGCATTGAAGGAAGTGTGGAAATTACCGGCGGAGGAGACCTTCAAATATTCTGGACCGGATTGGTTCCTTATTTTATTGGACCAGTTAACTTCGCCTGTACGCGAGAAAACTATATTCATGTTCTGGAGAGCGTGGCACTTGAGGAATGATTTGATCTTCGGTAAGGGAATGGAATCCATCTCAGCCTCAGTGAGTTTTGTCGAAAATTATTGGGCATCTTTCTCATCTTGTCATGCTAAAATGCAGGTGGAGAAATGCAGTAAAGGTAAGCAAGTGGAGCTGGATCTTCAGCCAACCAATAACATTGAGAGAAAGGTTACTCTTTGGAGGCCACCTTCCCCAGTCATCTACAAGATTAATGTCGACGCAAATTTTGTGGAGGCCATTGAAGCTGCGAGCGTGGGGGTGGTTGTTAGAAATCACTATGGACAAGTGATCCTATCCTCCTGGGATTATATTGGTGTCGGTGTCAAAACCGGCGGATCTCGGGTAGGGGGTCCCGAACTGTGTGTCTAGGATCGATGGTAACAGGAGACGGGGGACACGATGTTTACCCAGGTTTGGGCCCTCTCTATGGAGGTAATACCCTACTTCCTGCTTGATTGATCTTGATGAATATGAGTGTTACAAGAGTTGATCTACCACGAGATCGTAATGGCTAAACCCTAGAAGTCTAGCCTCTGTGAATATGATAATGAATGTCTGTCCTATCCGGACTATGCTCTCCGGTTTATATAGACACCGGAGAGATCTAGGGTTACATGAGGTCGGTTACATAGGACGAAATCTTCATAATAGGTCGCCTAGCTTGCCTTCCATGCCAAGTAGAGTCCAATCCGGACACGGGCATAGTCTTCGGTCTTCATGTCTTCACGGCCCATCAGTCCGGCCCATGGATAACACGCCGGACGCCCGAGGACCCCTTAGTCCAGGACTCCCTCAGTAGCCCCTGAACCTGGCTTCAATGACGAGGAGTCCGACGTGCAGATTGTCTTCGGCATTGCAAGGCGGGTTCCCTTCTTCCGAACTCCAGGATAGTCTTCAGATGTGATCATTGTATCCGGACCTGTAACGCACTCCACACACAACCGCAGAGAGAATATAATATTTGCACGAGTCTGATCTGCTGACAGCTTTTTACAACACAACGTACGCCTGTCCGGCCATAATCGAACCGTTTCTTTTTATCTGCCATCCCACATTTCAAAACGCGGTTTCTACAGGCACGTCTTGTCGAAGTAGAGATCGTGTCCCCCTATCGCAGGATTCTCATCAATGCGGGCATGGGTAACCCAACCGCGCCGTTTGCACGACCCTTGGGAATAGGCGAGTTTAAGGGGGTAAGGATTCCCCTCTTTTACCCACGCCCCTTTTCTTTCTCAGCCCTTCCGTCCTCGAGCTCCAGCACCCAAGCTTTAGCTTTTCCCTCATTCGAGAAAGTACTCCAAAGATGTCCGGATCCGGAGCTGGAGGTAAGTGGATGGCCTCTTCCGTCAAGAAGAAGGATATCAGGGAGCTCCGGGAGGCCGGATAACTGGCCAAAGAGATCGCTCATCGACTCCCGGCCAAGGGACGGGTCGTCCCCACTCCCGAGCCCCACGAGAGGGTTGTGTTTCTCACACACTTCGTCCGCGGGCTTGGGTTCCCTCTTCACCTATTCGTCCGCGGGTTAATGTTTTACTACGGGCTGGATTTCCATGACCTAGCCCCTAACTTCATCCTTAATATTTCGGTGTTTATCGTTGTTTGTGAGGCTTTTCTCCGCATCCCGCCTCACTTATGCCTGTGGCTGAAGACCTTCAATGTGAGGCCGAAAGTAGTGCGTGGTCAACAAGCAGAATGCGGAGGCGCTATGGTGGGCAAGATGCCCAACGTCACCTGGCCCGAAGGTTCATTTGCAGAGACGGTAAAGGGGTGGCAATTGGGGTGGTTCTACATCACCGAGCCGCGCGACGCTGACTAGTTGGCGGCTCCCGAATTCCGATCCGGAATCCCGATGCGGCTCACCTCCTGGCAAGAGAGGGGCCTAACCTGGGGTCCCTCGGACAAGCTGACTGGGCTCCAGACATGCATCCAAAACATGATAGAAAGGAAAATCAAGGTCGTCAACGTGGTCCAGGTCATGCTTGTTCGTCGGGTCCTTCCATGCCAACGCCGAACTTGTAATTTGTGGGAGTTCGAGCCGGCCAAGCACCAGACGCTACTGGAGCTCTTTGGCATGACGCACGAAGAAATCTGGAAGGTGCTCTTCAAGGCCGGCGAGGCGCCACCGCCTACGACCGAAGACCGCGGGCTTAGCTTGAAGCGCCAGCCCAACCCGGTAAGCTCCTTTAAAATTTTCAAGGAGTATCCCCTATTAGCATATTTTGAGAGGAATTTTAAGCTTCCTTCCCCTATTTTCAGGCCTGGATTAAGTTGGCCGAGGAGATTAACTGTCCGGCTCCGCTGCCCGAGGACCAAAAATTTCCATTATTGGAGAAGATGTTGTTCCCTGCACCTTATGAGGTGCCGGAGAAGATGGCTAAGAAGGCGGCCCAAGGGGCCAAGAAGAGCCTTCGCCGAAGACGCACTCCGGACGCGACGTCCGGAAGCGAGACTTCCTCTTTGTCCGCTGATGACGATGATGAAGAGGAAGAGGAAAACGACTCCCCACCCGAAGCGGGGAGGAAGAAGAGAGCGGCCCCCACAAGCCCGGAGGCGAAAACGCCTAAGAGGGTTAAAGGCTCCCTCGCGGATAACTCCACGTGGGATGTTGACAGCAGTCCAGAACGACCTCGCGGGACCAAGCCTCGGGCCGCTTCGTAAGTGAAGGTGTCCTGGACTAGGGGGTACTCATCACGTCGTGTCCCGATCAGTTGGATTGGGCCGAGGACCCCCATGGCCGTGTACTCATGGGCCAGTTCGGACAGCTGCCGCATACAAGGAAGATTCCACAAGACTTGGCGATCAAGACAAGGACTCCTCCCCACCGGCGTATTCGGCTAGCACTCTTGTTATCCTAGGCCTCTGGTGCATTATATAAACCGAGGCCAGACTAGTCGATAGATGGATACAACAATCATAATCATAGGCTAGCTTCTAGGGTTTAGCCTCTACGATCTCGTGGTAGATCAACTCTTGTAATACTCATATCATCAAGATCAATCAAGCAGGAAGTAGGGTATTACCTCCATCGAGAGGGCCCGAACCTGGGTAAACATTGTGTCCCCCGCCTCCTGTTACCATCCGCCTTAGACGCACAGTTCGGGACCCCCTACCCGAGATCCGCCGGTTTTGACACCGACAGTAAGCACCAGAATTCGCAAATGTCTGGCTTTTCCGGTTTGTAATATTGACATATTGTAAACCTTGTCCTTGCAGTCCAGCGCGCGATAACTCCTCACGATCCTAGACAGAGGATTCGCCGGACACAGAGGAGATGGCTAGCATATCTCCGCCGCCTGCTCATTCCGTCTCATCCAGGGGTGATGACGAGGTGGTGTCCAAAAAGGCCTTCCTAGGCCGGGGGGAGGTTCCGGAGATCATCGGGGCGACACCCTAGGATGACCCCTCGGACACCGGACACCTCGGGGAAAAAGCCCCCATGGGGACTGGTGATGGGGCCTGAATTCCCTTCGGCCCTCAGCCGGATACCATCCCGGAAACCTGTACAGCTCCGCGGCCTAGCGAACGGCATTCCCCACCAGGAGGGGGTGTGCCCGTTCCACCGGTGACCTCTGTCCAACCAGAGGCACTGGATAATCTGCTGGAGGCGCTACGAGGCGCCTCTATCGTGGATGAACATTGTGTCCTTATGGACACGGTAATAGAGAAGGTTCAGTCCGTTAAAAGCGGACTGACCGAAGCCTGCACTAGCCTTCTAACGGGCTTTGAGGTAAGTAATGTGATTATGGGAAAAATATCACAGTATAGACAGTAGTCCCTGATGCTCTGTTTGGTGTTTGGGAAGAAAAGCCGAACAGAGGATCAAAAAATCACAGGAGTCTAACATAAGTTGTCTATGTGAATAAGCAAGTATCGCTGCAGGCTGCCACTGCTCATGCTGCGGAGGTTTCCGGACTAAAGCAGAAATTGGAGCGGGCCGAGAAGGAGCTCGGCCGCGTGAAGAAGCAGTTGGAGGATAGCCGAGGTATGTGATAACCTGTGTGTACATTTCGAAAAGAAATGAATAGTCTGACTGGACTAAAGTGTCATAAACTTTATTAGGGGCCACGACCGAGGTGGCAGCCCTGAAGAAGGCGCTAGCCGAGGCCGAGGATAAAGCGGCCAAAGAGCGTGTCTCACGCGAGAAACACGAGGCCCGGGTTGGCGAGGCGCAGCAACAGCACCAGGGTGCGATAGAGAGATTTGAGGCCCTGGAGCGCGATTGTAAGGCGCAAGAGTCCGAATTGGTGAAGGCTCGCCAGAGCGCTCAGGATGCGCGAGCCGAAGCCCAGAGCGCCCTCCAGGAAATCGAGATGGCCAAGAGGATTGCGGCAGGTAAGTTCTTCACCATGCAGAGCAAGCGTGTAGAGGCAACGTCCCTTGTACTTATCCTGAATTTTGGTTTTTCAGGGGCATTTACAGGTCTGCCGCACGGTGTGTTGGATGCGGCCGAGCATTATAGAGCCGAGGAAGCGATGTCTACGGAGAAGCTGTTCTGGTCCCAATATCTGGGATCCGAACATCCGGTGCCCTTCAGCGACCAACTGAAGCAGTTGGTCGAGCTGCACAGGTTGGCAGAGTTAGCCATGAAGGACTTTATAGTCCGGCTGTGGCCTACCGATCCTATACCGAGCAGCTACTTTGGACTTGTACAGCGGCTTGTGAGTGCCTGTCTGCGGCTCGAAGCCGTGAAGCGGTCAGTCTGTATTGAAGGTGCGCGTATGGCCTTTGCCCGCGTCAAGACGCATTGGGCCAAGCTGGATGCCAAGAAGCTGATGACCGAGGGACCGCCGGAGGGCAAGGAGCATCGTCGACCTGAGCACTATTTTGATGGTGTCCTGGAGGGGTCCCGTCTTGCGGCGGAGCAATGTTCAAAGGATATTATATTCCCATAAGAACATGTGTACTGTCTTGCCTTGTAATATGGAACAAATATGTTATGTAGTATAATGTTTATGATTTTAGATTTTACCTCCTGTGCGGCCGTTTATTAAATCTGAGGGATGACCAGTCGTCGGCTTCTGCCCCCACGTAGATAGTACGGGGGTGTTCGGGATAAATCTAAACACTCTTTACTCCACATTCTGGTCCTTAAAGGAGGTGTTTAGCGCAACGAACGAGGCAATCAGACTATGCGGCCTTTACCGCCCCCACTTAGCCATAGGAGTTTGACAATTAATAAAGTTGGCGAAGCCCCTGGTGTTCGGAAGGCCGTATTAGGGGCGCTATACACGCCTAATCAGAAGAACCGATTCTTCGCAAGAAGCGGGAAAAATCTCCAACGATTTAGAACCTCACGAACAACTGACCGGCTCTCGCCACATCATGACAGTCAGTTTTCGGCTTTCTCTACTGAGGTGCTCATCCGGAAGAACCGGGATACAATCGCAGTAGTTCTCCCTTTACTACCCTAGCCGATATAGCGGAACGTAAGGTAGTAAGCACAGGAGCCGGGCAACCCAACTATTGACCAAAGACATGATTCGGAGCCGATGCATATAATGCTATAAGTTCGGGGTGCCGAACTATACTATAAAAGTGTTCGGACTTTTATTGCCGTGATGCGGGGTGTTATTAAGCCCGTGGCGTATTAGTACGTACCATGGTGTACGTGTGCAATGAGTAATAAATACTGAGGTGAGGAAACGGAAAAAAAATAAAGTAATGGGCTGACGCCACCATTTATTCATCGTTGTGGTGTAATCAGTACGTCAAGCCGTACTTTGTACAAGTAATGCGATAAGCAAGTAAGGCTATTGAAAATGCCGTAACCAAGGGCGAGCTGCGTGCGGGTATGTAAAACAAGTATAGTAATCGTTTATTAGAAACCACCTGGGGGGTTCCCTTGTACGCCAGAGCTCCTTGCCTCCTTGGTGTGTTCTGCCAGCAGGTTGTCCGTATAGCCCTTGAAAAGACAGGAAGACATGTACAAAGAAAAAGCAGAAACGTGCGAATCCCAGGGTCTATCAAGTCGTACTGTGGATTGCGAGTGAGTTGTGCCTCCATCAGCACCCCATCAGTGCGTAGTTTAAATGCGCGCGGTACTAATACCATTGCCTCGTCGGGGCTGGGACGGAGGCCGAATTTGCTAGATTGGCTCGTGACGAGCCAGGCTATCTTTCTGCAGTGTAGTCCGGACCCTCTTAATGATGTCCAGGGGCTCGGCAACCGGATTATAGTGTTGCTTGAGAAGGCCACTCTGTACTTCTGCTGCTAGGGCGGTGGTGCGTTCCTCTATACGGAGGGAGCATTCCGTGTTTCGATTTACTGTGATGACTCCCCGTGGACCGGGCATTTTTAGCTTGAGATAAGCATAATGTGGCACCACGCTGAATCTAGCGAATGCAGTTCGTCCGAGCAGCGCATGATAGCCGCTGCGGAATGGGACGATATCGAAGATTAGTTCTTCACTTCGGAAGTTATCCGGGGAACCGAATACTACCTCCAGCGTTATTGAGCCCGTACAACGGGCCTCTATGCCTGGTATGACTCCTTTAAAGGTAGTCTTCGTGGGCTTGACTCGTGAGGGGTCAATGCTCATTTTACGTACTATATCATGATAGAGCAGGCTGAGGCTGCTACCGCCGTCCATTAGGACTCGAGTCGGGTGGAATCCGTCGATGATTGGGTCGAGGACCAGTGCGGCTGAACCGCCATGCCGGATGCTAATTGGATGGTCTCGGCGGTCGAATGTGATCGGGAATGATGACCATGGATTAAATTTTGGGGCGACGGGCTCTACCACATAGACGTTCCTGAGTGCGTGCTTGCGCTCCCTTTTGGGAATATGTGTAGTGTATATCATGTTTACCGTTTTGACTTGAGGGGGAAATTTCTTTTGCCCCCCGGTGTCCGGCTGTCGGGGCTCTTCGTCATCGTCCTCGCTCTGTGATTCCCCTTCTTTGTTTCTGCTATTTACCTTGCTGGCTTGTTTAAAGACCCGACAATCTCTGTTAGTATGGTTGGCCGGTTTGTCTGGGGTGCCATGTATTTGGCAAGGACGGTCGAGTATGCGGTCCAAGCTGGATGGTTTTTTGCTGCTCCTTTTATAGGGCTTCTTTCGCTGGCCGGACTTGGAGCCACCGAATCTGGCATGAACTGTTGTGTCATCGGTGTTATCGCCATTGCTTCGGCGTTTGTTTCTGTTGCGCCGGAGCTTGCCGCTGCTATTTTTGGCCTCGGAGGGGCTTGTTTCGTTGGCCGTGTTTGTACTTCGAGCCAGCCAACTATCCCCTCCCGCGCAAAAGCGGGTCATGAGTGCCATGAGGGATGCCATGGACTTCGGCTTTTCTTGGCCAAGGTGGCGTGCTAGCCATTTGTCACGGATGCTGTGTTTGAAGGCTGCCAAGGCCTCGACATCCGGACAGTCAACGATCTGGTTCTTTTTGGTTAGGAACCTAGTCCAGAATTTTCTGGCTGATTCTCCAGGTTGTTGAACTATGTGGCTTAGATCATCGCCGCCTGGTGGCCGGACATATGTTCCTTGGAAGTTGTCTAGGAAAGCTTCTTCCAAGTTTTCCCAGCTGCCGATAGAATTTTCAGGCAGGCTGTTAAGCCAGTGCCTAGCTGGCCCTTTGAGCTTGAGTGGGAGGTATTTAATGGCGTGGAGGTCATCTCCTCGAGCCATGTGGATGTGGAGGATGAAATCCTCGATCCACACTGCGGGATCGGTTGTGCCGCCATATGATTCGATATTGACGGGCTTGAATCCCTCAGGGAATTCGTGATCCAGTACCTCGTCCGTGAAGCAGAGAGGGTGTGTGGCACCTCTGTATCGGGCCGCGTCACGGCGTAGCTCTGATGGAGTCCGTCTGCGGCATTCGGCCCGGGCGTGGTTAGGTTTGTCACGTCCGAATAGGTAGCCATCGTCGTGCCTTGAGGTACGTCCGTGCGATTCGTAGATCGATCTTGTATATCCTGCTTTATTGTCCAGGGTCCGCCGAAGGTCGTATGTGTGACCCCGAACTCTTTCTTTATTTTTTCGGGGTGGTGGGGCAGGCTGCTGTTCGCCCTGAGTTGCCGCTTTATCCCGACCGCGAGGTGGCCGGTCGGCCACCCTGTCTCGACCACGCGGTGGTCGTTCCGCATTATGCGAGGGAGATGTATGCTCCGGTGCTTCCTCGTCGAATTGAGGAGCAGTCTGCGTTTCGGGTAGCTCTTAGTTGGGCGCTTAAGGCCGTATTCTTCGGCAGTCAGGACATCAGTCCATCTGTCTACGAGCAGATCTTGTTCGGCTTGAAGCTGCTGCTGTTTCTTTTTCAGGCTTCTTGCAGTGTCTATGAGCTGAAGCTTAAAGCACTCCTGCTCCACAGGGTCCTCCGACACGATGAAGTCTTCGTTGCCGAGGCTTGTCTCTTCCTCGGAGGGTGGATGGTAACTATCATCCTCCGAGTTATCTTCTGTGGCCTGTTCATCAGGGTTGTCTTGCCTGTTGTCATGTTCCTCCTGTTCGGATGCCGCACTGACGGGGTCTTCATTGTTTTCGGCGTCACCCGGAGTGCTATTTTCTCCGGTACTAGTGTTGCCATCCTTTGAGCGACGAGGCTTAGAACGGCGTTTGGGGCGCCGACGCTTGAACTGCGTCTCAGAGGGTTTGTTCATATTCGGCTCTTCTTTGTCGTCGCCAGATCCTTTGGGTGTATCAACCATGTACACGTCGTACGAGGAGGTGGCCGTCCAACGTCCAGTGAATGGCGGGTCTTGGCCTTGCTCATTGTCGGCATCGTCGTCCATACCTGCGATGTCTTCAGAGCCGTAGTCAAGCACGTCGGTTAAGTCGTCATCGGTGGCTATGAAGTGGGTGGCGGGTGGGAAGCAAAATTCCTCGTCGTCCGCCTCTAGCTCAAACCGAATATAGTTCAGCTGTGAGTCTTCCTCCAGGGTCAAGTTCTTCAAAGAATTTAGTACGTCACCCAAAGGCGAATGCTGGAAGATGTCTGCGGCGCTAAATTCGAAAATCGACAACTGATCCAGCTCGGTGTCCGCAGGTATATCCGGTCCGGGACGTGTAGCCGGAGACGAGTCCGGGGTTCCGTTGGCGCAAGCATTGCAGGATGTCGAGTCCGTGTGCGGCTCCAACGCCGCGGACTTTATGGCCTCGGAGGGCGCAATCTGCTTTGGCTCTAAGGTCGTCGTAGCAACAGGATCCATCTCCTGGATGTGATCTGATGACAGATTTAAGTCAAGTTCATCGGAGAGAGGGGGAGTGATCGCCGCGTCTCAAATCCATCGAAGATCAAGTCTCCACGGATATCCGCGATGTAATTCAAGCTTCCGAATCTGACCTGATGGCCAAGGGCGTAGCTATCGACCTGCTCCAGGCGGCCAAGAGAGTTGGCCCGCAGTACGAAGTCACCGAACACAAAGATTTGTCCGGGGAAAAAGATTTCTCCCAGAACGACGCCATTGCCGGCGATTGGAGGGGCCATCGAGCCTTATGTCGACCGCACAGTGGAACTCTCAATGAAAGCACCAATGTCGGTGTCAAAACCGGCGGATCTCGGGTAGGGGGTCCCGAACTGTGCGTCTAGGATCGATGGTAACAGGAGACGGGGGACACGATGTTTACCCAGGTTCGGGCCCTCTCTATGGAGGTAATACCCTACTTCCTGCTTGACTGATCTTGATGAATATGAGTGTTACAAGAGTTGATCTACCACGAGATCGTAATGGCTAAACCCTAGAAGTCTAGCCTCTGTGAATATGGTAACGAATATCTGTCCTATCCGGACTATGCTCTCCGGTTTATATAGACACCGGAGAGATCTAGGGTTACATGAGGTCGGTTACATAGGAGGAAATCTTCATAATAGGTCGCCTAGCTTGCCTTCCACGGCAAGTAGAGTCCAATCCGGACACGGGCATAGTCTTCGGTCTTCATGTCTTCACGGCCATCAGTCCGACCCATGGATAATAGGCCGGACGCCCGAGGACCCCTTAGTCCAGGACTCCCTCAATTGGTGCTTGCTATAGCGTCGAGGAAGCGGAACTTAGAGTGTCCCTGTCCGGACTATATATTGGTATGACACTAGACATGCGCGTCATTTTGGAAACTGATTGTTCCTTTGTGGCCTCCATTTTTGGAAAAGATTATGTGGAGAGATCATCCCTTGTTGATCTAAAGAAGGAAGCTGTAGATGTCTCAAAGTTGTTGGTGAATTTACAGATTTCTAAGATCAACAGGAGGATGAATATGGTGGCTCATGAGATTGCCAAGTTTAGTTTTGATAATAGATCTGATGGTTTTCTTTTTCATTCTGTTCCGTCATGCGTGGCAAAGTTTGTTATGAATGATTGTACGAACATTTTAAGTTAATTAATATATGGTGGGGTTTTTTCAAAAAAAAATTAGCAAGATCCATGGGTACCATTTAGTCAAGCCGAAAAGTTATCACTCCTAGAGGGGCTATCATGTTGACAAAAGTCGAAGAACTGATTAACCCACTTTCAAGAAAATGGGATAAAATTCTTATCGTGATGTTTTCTTTACGGTGGATGCTCAACAAATTCTCCAAATTACATTGAATGCGCTAGAGATCGGAGATTTTATTGCTTGGATTTATACGCGATCGGGAACGTTCTTTGTTCGGTCAGCTTATCATAAGGAGTGGGAGCATCAATACGGGTAGAGACTGACTAACTCAGATGGTCAGGGAGGTGCAACATTTAATCTGATTTGGAAGGAAATATGGGGTCTTCACCTGGAAGGGGGTTACATGGAGAGTTACCTTGCTATTGAGTTACTGTTGAATGACACATTTGTACTACTGTTCAATGTCCACTATGTTCTATTGGTATAGAGGACATACAACACTGTCTATTATATCGTGTGTGAGCAAAGAAAATTTGGAAAGAACTCGACCTAATTGAGGAAGTTAATGAAGCAATGTTGGAGGATCGCTTGAGAATATTCACTTTGGGAATTCTTGCTAAACTAGACTATGACTGGAGATATCCCATCGACAGAACTTGCAGCTGTTGTAGCGTGGTTCATATGGTGGCAACAAAGACAGCTGGTGAGAGGAGAATCAATGCAGTCGTGTGAGAGATCGGTCCTTGCCATCAAAGTTCTAGCCACAAATTTCAATAGAGTGTCATCTTCAAAATTCCCAAGTGCAAGTGTGATCAAATGAAGAAGAGGTCGACAAATGGAGTTATTTAAGTTAGCGTGGATGCTTCTTTATCCGAGGAAACCTTTTCAGGTGCTACTGGAGCATTGGCGTGAGATGAATATGGGAATTTCATTCCGGCTGCGACCTAGTTCTTACCCCATGTGAGTAGCATGGGCTCAGCTGAAATAATTGCTAATCGAAATGGTTTGAGTTGGCTTTGAATATTGGCTGCAACAAGGTGATTATTGAGTCAGGTTGCTTGAACCATGCAAAAGGAGAAAGATAACTTTGGCCCTGATAGGGCTTGTGATAACGGAGTGCAAACAGTTAGCCGATGATTTAGTTAGATTGATCATCAACGCTGCTATTAGGAAGCTTAAATGAGGTGGAAAATTGTTTAGCTAATACTTCTCTTAATTCTAGATCTTCTTCCTATTTGGATTCTTCTTTCCTGGACTTTATTTCATCTTTGCTAATAAATGATCTATCGATCATTTGATGACTAAAGTTCTATTACACTAAAAAAACAAAGTAAGTACATGTGTGGCTTACTACAAAGTAGCAAAGAAACTTTGTATGGGTCAAAATGCACGACGCCACGCCTAAAAAAGTGCATTATGCCTCACTAACGTTCTTTCTGAGAAACACATGTAACTCTATTCATACTCGAAATCATTACAGGTACAATGTTCTGGATACAAATCCAAGAAATTACAGTGTAATTCCTACTCCCTCCGTCCAAAAAAAGTTGTCCGGCCGTAGTTCAACTTTGTTTTTGCAAAAAAAAAAACCTCAGAGATTTAATTCTCGTGCAAATCACCCCGCTTCCACCTTCCTTCTTCCGTGTCGGCACCGTCGAAAGCTTCCCCAAGCGGAGCCGCCGTCAGGCCTCGCGCGCTACCGCCGGCCCAGCTCGCAGGACTACCACCTCCACCCACCTGCGCCGCCGCCGCTCACCTGCATCACCCCTGCATAACGTGTACGGCCTCCGCCGCCTCGCCGGAGCCCCCACCGCCGGCCTCCATCTCCTATGCCGGCGCCGGCCTCCATCTCTCCTCCGAGCGGCACAGGTGATGCCACCCGTTGAAAATACGATGTACAGGAGTCGCGCCCCGAGCCGCTGGTGCGCTTCCTCCATGAGTGCGCTTCCTTTGGCCGCCGCCACCCACCTGCTCGCAGGACAAGTGCCGCCTCCCACCTCTGTTGCTGCCTCTACTTCTAATCGATTGGCCTCGACTTCTTCCCGCCACCTCTTCTGCCTCTGCTGGTACTACTCCATGACTTCCTCCCGCCTCCTCTGCCGCCTCTGCAGTTGGGCAATGGATCAGGAAATTGAGCAGTGTGTTTAATTGATGCTCGTTAAACTCAGATCATTTGAGCACTGAATCGAGTGGATCCGGAATAATCAGTGTACACCCAGGAAGAAGCACAACCTGATGCAAACTGTTAGAGCATTACTTGATCCTGATTCGCTTAATCTTGTCTGAGAAATTTATTTGCAAGAGTAATTCTGATTCGCTTAATTTTGTCTGAGAGCTACAGCCAAGAGTAATTTGATGGAGTAAGAGAAATTTGATGGTAACTTGATTCAGTGTACAAACAGACAAATGCAGAGACTGTATCTAATTTGATTCAGTGTACAAACAGATAAATGCAGAGACTGTAGCCTTGAGCATTGACTGTAGCTAAGTGTACAAACAGACAATGCAGAGATATGTACTGAACTTGAAAGTGAAATTAAAATTCAAATTGAGTAAAGTTTGCTGGAAAATTCTGAACACTTAGTCTGATGCTCTGATGCCAAATCATTCTGATGCTTTGATTCAAATTGAATTTCAGAATGATGTAAAATCATTTGCTCTGATGCAAAATCATGCAGTGTAACTCTTGTAATTATTCGGATGCTCTGATGCAAAGCCATTCTGATGCAAAACCATGCTAGTACCATCCTTGGGTGAATCCGAAATTAACAGTACCTCATTTGGCTAACATAAATCAGAGCTATCAAAAGTCTATTTTGCATCTAGCAGCTCAACTCCAACTGGATGACGAGCCTATGTGTAACCTGTAACTAGCCCAACTACAGGGGAAAGGATCACAATTAACTTTCAGCAAGAATGTTTTGTTGAAAGTTTTCTGGAGTGATAAATGCACTCAAAAGAAGTTCAGTTAATTGTTACTGTTGTTGTTTGAATTTACACTGTCAAGAAGAATCAGTAAGATATGTAACAAAGTCAAGAATATGTTGAGCCATCAGCCAGTCTATGTAAATGCATATTCCATCATGATCATATAGCAGCACCACTACATATAGCAGCAGAACAATGATTCCTAGATGCAATAGTAATCATTTTGTTTAAAACTTCACAAAAAAATTCAGTTAACTTTTGAACACAAGTACAATCAGAATATGATAATGTTATGGTGATCATGTTCAGTAGCTGAATCCAAGAGGGCAAAAATTTCAGTTAACTTTTGAAGTTTCGGTAACTACAGTAACTGAATTTACAGTAAGATTTCTCACTCCATTACTTTCCTGTTAACTGTATTATTCTGCTATTAACAATCAGAATTAACTGTATCATTCAGTCAAGTTGGTGTTCAGAACCTGTCATTTTCTTCCAAAACCTGTCGATTTCTGTCAGGTTTTGATCTGTCAAGTTTACTCAATTTTTACTCAATTACTTTTGATCTGTCAGGTTTTGAACTTTTGATCTGTCAAGTTGATGTTCAGGTTTTGATTCCTAGACACACAAGTTTACTGAATTCTTACTCAATTAGTTTGAGATTGTCATGCTTCCTAGTCAAAACTGTCATGGTTTTATCTTATCTTACTGGATAGTGGCATGTTCATCTCAAGCATATGTTTAGGCAAATTTACAGTTATACAGTCAAGCATACTGTATGTTCATCTCAAGCTAACAGTAGTTGAACATTGGAGATCAAAGCATACTGTATGCCCAATGTTGTTTCAATGTGTGGTTGCTCTCTCGAATTCCATGGCTAACAATAGTTTTAAAATCATCAAGGGCGCATCTGTACTCGTCTAGCAAGCTCACCTGAGATCAATGGAAGCAGGATCCATACTCGTACTCCATTCCTCTGCACCAAGTCCTCCTCCAATCGCTGCACAGTCCAAGAGGACAAGAACAAAACCAGCTCAGTTGCTTGCTTCACCAGAAAGAAATCAGCAGCTAGAAGACAGACATGCGCTACCGTGGGCGAGCGGGCAGCAGAAGCAGAAGTAGAAGCGGCAGCGACGGCGTCGGTGGAGCGAAGAGGGCGGGTCCTCCATCATCAATCCGCCAGCTCGAGGAGGGAAATGGCAGCGGCAAGACGAGCACGGGGCAGTGGCATGTGGCTGGAGCAAGTCTTCGTCTTCCCCATGCCGTGGTCGTCTTCCCCACGCCGTCAACTTCCGCAGCAGCCGCTCGGGGTCTGGAGGAGGAACTGGTGGTTGAGGAGCTCGAGGATCTTCCATGCCTCCAGATCGAGCCCCAACTCCCTCCAGGACATGAGCGCGGCCGCCGGAGCCGGGAAGTCGCGGGCTTTGCAGAAAAGGGGATCCTTCCCTCTGGATCTCCTGGTGCGAAGGAAGAGAAGCGGCGAGACGAGGGGGAGGAGGCGGCCGGCACGTGGCGAGGCGACGGAGCAGGCGGAGAGGCGGCAAGTGGAGGAAATACGCCGACAATAATAAAGTTATTATTTATATTTCCTTATATCATGATAAATGTTTATTATTTATGCTAAAATTGTATTAACCGGAAACTTAGTACATGTGTGAATACATAGACAAAACAGAGTGTCCCTAGTATGCCTCTACTTGACTAGCTCGTTAATAAAAAATGGGTAAGTTTCCTGACCATAGACATGTGTTGTCATTTGATGAACGGGATCACATCATAGATAATGATGTGATGGACAAGACCCATCTGTTAGCTTAGCATAATGATCATTAAGTTTTATTGTTATTGCTTTCTTCATGACTTATACATATTCCTCTGACTATGAGATTATGCAACTCCCGAATACCGGAGGAACACCTTGTGTACTATCAAACGTCACAACGTAACTGGGTGATTATAAAGATGCTCTACAGGTGTCTCCGAAGGTGTTTGTTGGGTTGGCATAGATCGAGATTATGTTTTGTCACTCCGAGTATCGGAGAGGTATCTCTGGGCCCTCTCGGTAATGCAACATCACTATAAGCCTTGCAAGCAATGTGACTAATGAGTTAGTTACGGGATGATGCATTATGGAACGAGTAAAAAGACTTGCCGGTAACGAGATTGAACTAGGTATGATGATACTGACGACCGAATCTCGGGCAAGTAACATACCGATGACAAAGGGAATAACGTATGTTGTTATTGCGGTTTGACCGATAAAGATCTTCGTAGGATATGTAGGAACCAATATGAGCATCCAGGTTCCGCTGTTGGTTATAGACCGGAGATGTGTCTCGGTCATGTCTACATAGTTCTCGAACCCGTAGGGTTCGCACGCTTAACGTTCGATGACGATTTGTATTATGAGTTATGTGTTTTGGTGAGCGGAGTTTGTTCAAAGTCCCAGATGAGATCACGGACATGACGAGGAGTCTCGAAATGGTCGAGAGGTAAAGATTCGTATATTGGAAGGTTATCTACGGACACTGGAATGGTTCCGAAGAGGTTCGGAGATTTTTTGGAGTATCAGGAGGTTACCGGAACCCCCTGGGAAAGTTAATGGGCCTCATGGGCCATAGTGGAGAGGAGGAGGCAGGCCACAGGAGGTGCCCCCCCCCAAGCCAATCCGAATTGGACAAGGGGTGGGGGGTGCGGCCCCCCTTTCCTTCTCCCTCTCCCCCTCTTTCCCCTTTCCCCTCTCCATTGGAAGGAAAGGGGGGACCCGACTAGGACGAGGAGTTCTAGTGGGACTCCCCCCACTTGGCGCGCCCCCTAGGGCCGGCCAGCCTCCCCTCCCCTCCTTTATATACGGGGGCGGGGGCACCCCCAAAGGCACATCAATTGTTCTCTTAGCCGTGTGCGGTGCCCCCTCCATAGTTTACTCCTCCGGTCATAGCGTCGTAGTGCTTTGACGAAGCCCTACGGGATCACATCACCATCACCGTCACCACGCCATCGTGCTGACGGAACTCTCCCTCGACTCTCTGCTGGATCAAGAGTTCGAGGAACGTCATCGAGCTGAACGTGTGCTGAACACGGAGGTGCCGTACGTTCGGTACTAAGATCGGTTGGATCGTGAAGACGTTCGACTACATCAACGGCGTTAAACTAACGCTTCCTCTTTCGGTCTATGAGGGTACATGGACACACTATCCCCCTCTCGTTGCTATGCATCTCCTAGATAGATCTTGCGTGATCGTAGGAAAGTTTTTGAAATTGCATTCTACGTTCCCCAATAGTGGCATCAGAGCCAGGTCTATGCGTAGATGATATGCACGAGTAGAACACAAAGAGTTGTGGGTGATAATAGTCATACAGCTTACCACCAACGTCTTCTTTTGATTCGGCGGTATTGTTGGATGAAGCGGCCCAGACCAACATTACATGACCACGTTCATGAGACCGGTTCTACCGACGTGCTTTGCACATAGGTGGCTGGCGGGTGTCTGTTTCTCCAACTTTAGTTGAATCGAATTTGACTACGGCCGGTCCTTGTTGAAGGTTAAAACAACACACTTGACCAAAACTCGTTGTGGTTTTGATGTGTAGGTAAAAACGGTTCTTGTTAGAAGCCCGTAGCAGCAACGTAAAACTTGCAACAACAAAGTAGAGGACGTCTAACTTGTTTTTGCAGGGCATGTTGTGATGTGATATGGTCAAGACGTGATGAGATATAAATTGTTGTATGAGATTATCATGTTTTGCAAAAGTTATCGGCAACTGGCAGGAGCCTTATGGTTGTCGCTTTATTGTATGAAATGCAATCGCCATGTAATTGCTTTACTTTATCACTATGCGGTAGCGATAGTCGTAGAAGCAATAGTTGGCGAGACGACAACGACGCTACGATGGAGATCAAGGTGTCAAGCCGGTGACGATGGAGATCATGACGGTGCTTTGGATATGGAGATTAAAGGAACAAGATGATGATGGCTGATGTCTACTACACAACCTTCTTCTTGTAGACGTTGTTGGGCCTCCAAGTGCAGAGGTTTGTAGGACAGTAGCAAATTTCCCTCAAGTGAATGACCTAAGATTTATCAATCCGTGGGAGTCATAGGATGAAGATGGTCTCTCTCAAACAACCCTGCAACCAAATAACAAAGAGTCTCTTGTGTCCCCAACACACCCAATACAATGATAAATTGTATAGGTGCACTAGTTCGGCGAAGAGATGGTGATACAAGTGCAATATGGATGGTAGATATAGGTTTTTGTAATATGAAAATATAAAAACAGCAAGGTAACTAATGATAAAAGTGAGCACAAACGGTATTGCAATGCGTTGAAACAAGGCCTAGGGTTCATACTTTCACTAGTGCAAGTTCTCTCAACAATAATAACATAATTGGATCATATAACTATCCCTCAACATGCAACAAAGAGTCACTCCAAAGTCACTAATAGCGGAGAACAAACGAAGAGATTATGGTAGGGTACGAAACCACCTCAAAGTTATCCTTTCTGATCGATCTATTCTAGAGTCCGTAGTAAAACAACATGAAGCTATTCTTTCCGTTCGATCTATCATAGAGTTCATACTAGAATAACACCTTAAGACACAAATCAACCAAAACCCTAATGTCACCTAGATACTCCAATGTCACCTCAAGTATCCGTGGGTATGATTATATGATATGCATCACACAATCTCAGATTCATCTATTCAAACCAACACAAAGTACTTCAAAGAGTGCCCCAAAGTTTCTACCGGAGAGTCAAGAAAAAAACGTGTGCCAACCCCTATGCATAGGTTCATGGGCGGAACCCGCAAGTTGATCACCAAAACATACATCAAGTGGTTCACGTGATATCCCATTGTCACCACAGATAAGCACGACAAGACATACATCAAGTGTTCTCAAATCCTTAAAGACTCAATCCGATAAGATAACTTCAAAGGGAAAACTCAATCCATTACAAGAGAGTAGAGGGGGAGAAACATCATAAGATCCAACTATAATAGAAAAGCTCGCGATACATCAAGATCGTACCACCTCAAGAACACGAGAGAGAGATCAAACACATAGCTACTGGTACATACCCTCAGCCCCGAGGGTGAACTACTCCCTCCTCGTCATGGAGAGCGCTGGGATGATGAAGATGGCCACCGGTGAGGGATACCCCCTCCGGTAGGGTGCCGGAACAGGGTCCCGATTGGTTTTTCGTGGCTACAGAGGCTTGCGGTGGCGGAACTCCCGATCTATTCTGCTTTTTTATATTTTTAGGGTATATGGATATATATAGGCGAAAGAAGTCGGTAAGGGGAGCCACGAGGGGCCCACGAGGTTGGGGGGCGCGCCCAGGGGGGCAGGCGCGCCTCCTTGCCTCGTGGCCACCTCGAAGCTTCCTGACTTCAACTCCAAGTCTCCTGGATCACGTTCGTTCCAAAAATCACGCTCCCGAAGGTTTCATTCCGTTTGGACTCCATTTGATATTCATTTTCTGCGAAACACTGAAACAAGGGAAAAAACAGAAACTGGCACTGGGCTCTGGGTTAATAGGTTAGTCCCAAAAATAAAATAAAAGTGCATAGTAAAGCCCATTAAACATCCAAGATGGATAATATAATAGCATGAATACTTCATAAATTATAGATACGTTGGAGACGTATCAGCATCCCCAAGCTTAATTCCTGCTTGTCCTCGAGTAGGTAAATGATAAAAGAAATAACTTATGAAGTGTGAATGCTAGCAAGTGCACAAATTTGATCAATGATAATTTCAATCACCTTTTCTAGCATCATTATATGTCATAGCAGTAGCTCATATCATAAAGCTTCTCATGATCAAGTAACAAGCTATTCACATATTAAAGTATAGATCATAAACTTTCTTGAAAACTAACAAACTATGTTCTCAGTCATCAAACAATTGCAATTCATCTTATTTTCAGGAAGGGTCTATGTAAGAGCTTTGATTCAGCAAACTTCACATACTCAACTATCATTTAGTCTTCCATGATTGCTACCACTCAAAGCATATTTTTAGAACAAATAGTATTCATCGAACATAGAGAAAGATAGGGGCTTAATGTTTCGCCTCCCAACCTTTTACCTCAAGGGTAATGTCAACAGTAATAATTCATGCTCAAATATATTTGAATGGCCATATATGCTTAGATCTTTCTCCACCACATGATGCTTGCCAACTAAAGAGTAGGTTGGAATGAGAAGGAATACTACTGACTCTTGCATAAAAGTAAAAGATAGGCCCTTCGCAGAGGGAAGTAGGGATTTGCAGAGGTGCCAGAGCTCGAAGCTAAAACAAAGATGAAAATAATTTTGAGAGGTATGCTTTCATTGTCAACATAACGACCAAGAGTTCCCAATATCTTCCATACTAGATACATTATAGGCGGTTCCCACGCAGAAAGGTAAAGTTTTTACTCCCCCTCCACCAACATTCACACTCCATGGCTTGTCCGAAACAACGGGTGCCGTCCAACTATCAACATTCCTGGGGGAGTTTTGTTTAAATTATTTGCGATTTTGTTTTTGATCTTTTGATCATAGGACTGGGCATCCCAGTTACCAGCCATTTTCTCATGAATGATGAGCGGAGTCCACTCATCGTGAGAATAACCCACCTAGCATGGAAGATACTGACAGCCCCTAGTCGCTACATGAGCGATTCGGGCATACAAAACAGATTATTATTTGAAGGTTTAGAGTTTGGCACATGCAAATTTACTTGGAACGGTAGGTAAATACCGCATATAGGTAGATATGGTGGACACTCATGGAAGAAACTTGGTTCAAGGAATTTGGATGCACAAGCAGTATTCCCGCTTAGTACAGATATTTTGGCTAGCAAGGATTCTAAATAGCAAGCACCACATGTTAGAGGATCCATAACAATATAACTTCTATACAAATATACCCAAGCATAACTCTTTATGTTGTCTTACTTGTCCAACTTCAACTAATTTGCCCAGGTTTGAAAATAATTAATGGGGCTCACAATCATAGAAGATGTCCAAGATAGTATATTTATATGTGAAATCTCTCTTCCTTCAGTATTCTTTCATGAATTGTTCAAGTGACCAATACAATGTTTGCTAACCTTCAAAAAAATTACCACCTCTACTTCTTATATGTGAAGGCATTACTACCCATGGGAAAGGCATATGAAACATATATAATTTCAGATTTATGAAATTCAAATCATTCAACCATTTACTCATAGGATATAAGTGAAGCACACGAGTAAATGACAAACTACTCCAAAAAGAAATAAGTGAAGATCAATGAGTAGTTAAATAATTATGTAGCTATGTGAAGACTCTCTCTCATTTAAGAATTTCAGATCTTGGGATATTATTCATACAGCAAGAAAAACAAAATAAAATGACATTTCAAGGATAGCACTCATCATGTGAAGAAGCAAAAACTTAGGCTCAACCGATACTAACCGATAATTGTTGAAGAAGAAAGGTGGGATGCCTACCGGGGCATCCCCAAGCTTAGATGCTTGAGACTTCTTGAAATATTATCTTGGGGTGCCTTGGGCATCCCCAAGCTTGAGCTTTTGTGTCTCCTTAATTCCTCTCATATCACGGTTTCCTAAATCTCGAAAGCTTCATCCACACCAAACTCAACAAGAACTCGTGAGATAAGTTAGTATAAACCAATGCAAAAACCTTATCATTTTCTACTCTAACAAATCACTAAAATTATTATTCAACATTGCATACTAAATGCCTCTGCATATTTAATACTCCTATCCTCAAATAGAATCATTAAACAAGCAAACATATGCAAACAATGCAAACATAACAGCAATCTGCCAAAACAATACAGTCTGTAAAGAATGCAAGATTCATCATACTTCCCTAACTCCAAACGTTATGAAATTCTACCACACTGTAGAAAATTTATCATAGCTTATTATGAAAAAAGTTTCAACATTTTATCACATTCTGACTTTTCTAGGGAATTTTTGCAACAGCGCTAAACTTTCTGTTTTGAAACAGCAACATGTATACTTGCAAAATAAGCATGGTAAAGGCTATCCTTGACATTTTTATTGAAAATAGAGATGCAAAACATTATTCTAAATAACAGCAAGCAAATACTAACAAAATAAAATGACGCTCCAAGCAAAACACATATCATGTGGTGAATAAAAATATAGCCCCAAGTAAAGTTACCGATGAACGAAGACGAAAGAGGGGATGTCATCCGGGGCATCCCCAAGCTTAGGCTCTTGGTTGTCCTTGAATATTACCTTGGGGTGCCTTGTACATCCCCAAGCTTAGGCTCTTGCCACTCCTTATGCCATAGTCCATCGAATCTTTACCCAAAACTTGAAAACTTCACAACACAAAACTCAACAGAAAAGTCGTAAGCTCCGTTAGTATAAGAAAATAAATCACCACTTAGGTACTGTTGTGAACTCATTCTAAATTCATATTGGTGTAATATATACTGTATTAAAACTTCTCTATGGTTCATACCCTCCGATACTACTCATAGATTCATCAAAATAAGCAAACAACACATAGAAAACAGAATATGTCAAAAACAGAATAGTCTGTAGCAATCTGTATCAAACGCAAACTTATGGAACTCAGAAAATCTGCCAAAATAGGAAGACCTAGATAATTTGATTATTGATCTACTGCAATTGGAATCAGTATTTTATCACTTTCTGGTGATTGTTAACAATTGTTTTCGTGAGCAGAAAGTTTATGTCTTTTTCAGCAAGATCAAATAACTATCATCCAAGAAGACCCTATAGGTCTTACTTGTCACAAACACTAATTAAAACATAAAACCACATCTAACCAGAGGCTAGATGATTTATTTATTACTAAACAGGAACAAAAATCAAGGAACAAAAATAAAATTGGGTTGCCTCCCAACAAGCGCTAACGTTTAACACCCCTAGCTAGGCATGATGATTTCAATGATGCTAAAAAAAGATAAGAATTAAAACATAAAGAGAGCATCATGAAGAATATGACTAGCACATTTAAGTCTAACCCACTTCCTATGCATAGGGATTTTGTGATCAAACAACTTATGGGAACAATAATCAACTAGCATAGGAAGGCAAAACAGGCATAACTTCGAAACTTTAAGCACATAGAGAGGAAACTTGGTATTATTGCAATTCCTACAAGCATATGTTCCTCCCTCATAATAATTTTCAGTAGCATCATGAATGAATTCAACAATATAACTACCACATAAAGCATTTTTTCATGATGCACAAGCATATAAATTTTACTACTCTTCACATAAGCAAGATTCTTCTCATTCGGAATAGTGGGAGCAAACTCAACAAAATAACTATCATGTGAGGCATAATCCAATTGAAAATTAAAATCATGATGACAAGTTTCATGGTTATCTTTATTCTTTATAGCATACGTGTCATCACAATAATCATCATAAATAGGAGGCATGCTTTCATCATAATAAATTTGCTCATCAAAACTTGGGGGACTAAACATATCATCTTCATCAAACATAGCATCCCCAAGCTTGTGGCTTTGCATATCATTAGCATCATGGGTATTCAAAGAATTCATAATAACAACATTGCAACCATGCTCATCATTCAAAGATTTAGTGCCAAACATTCTAATGCATTCTTCTTCTAGCACTTGAGCACAATTTTCCTTTCCATCATTCTCACGAAAGATATTAAAAAGATGAAGCGTATGAGACAAACTCAATTTCATTTTTTTCTAGTTTTCTTCTATAGACTAAATTAGTGATAAAACAAGAAACTAAAAGGTTCGATTGCAAGATCTAAAGATATACCTTCAAGCACTCACCTCCACGGCAACGGCGCCAGAAAAGAGCTTGATGTCTACTACACAACCTTCTTCTTGTAGACGTTGTTGGGCCTCCAAGTGCAGAGGTTTGTAGGACAGTAGCAAATTTCCCTCAAGTGGATGACCTAAGGTTTATCAATCCGTGGGAGGCGTAGGATGAAGATGGTCTCTCTCAAACAACCCTGCAACCAAATAACAAAGAGTCTCTTGTGTCCCCAACAAACCCAATACAATGATAAATTGTATAGGTGCACTAGTTCGGCGAAGAGATGGTGATACAAGTGCAATATGGATGGTAGCTATAGGTTTTTGTAATCTGAAAATATAAAAACAGCAAGGTAACTAATGATAAAAGTGAGCACAAACGGTATTGCAATGCGTTGAAACAAGGCCTAGGGTTCATACTTTCACTAGTGCAAGTTCTCTCAACAATAATAACATAATTGGATCATATAACTATCCCTCAACATGCAACAAAGAGTCACTCCAAAGTCACTAATAGCGGAGAACAAACGAAGAGATTATGGTAGGGTACGAAACCACCTCAAAGTTATCCTTTCTGATCGATCTATTCTAGAGTCCGTAGTAAAACAACATGAAGCTATTCTTTCCGTTCGATCTATCATAGAGTTCATACTAGAATAACACCTTAAGACACAAATCAACCAAAACCCTAATGTCACCTAGATACTCCAATGTCACCTCAAGTATCCGTGGGTATGATTATATGATATGCATCACACAATCTCAGATTCATCTATTCAAACCAACACAAAGTACTTCAAAGAGTGCCCCAAAGTTTCTACCGGAGAGTCAAGAAAAAAACGTGTGCCAACCCCTATGCATAGGTTCATGGGCGGAACCCGCAAGTTGATCACCAAAACATACATCAAGTGGTTCACGTGATATCCCATTGTCACCACAGATAAGCACGACAAGACATACATCAAGTGTTCTCAAATCCTTAAAGACTCAATCCGATAAGATAACTTCAAAGGGAAAACTCAATCCATTACAAGAGAGTAGAGGGGGAGAAACATCATAAGATCCAACTATAATAGCAAAGCTCGCGATACATCAAGATCGTACCACCTCAAGAACACGAGAGAGAGAGAGATCAAACACATAGCTACTGGTACATACCCTCAGCCCCGAGGGTGAACTACTCCCTCCTCGTCATGGAGAGCGCCGGGATGATGAAGATGGCCACCGGTGAGGGATACCCCCTCCAGCAGGGTGCCGGAACAGGGTCCCGATTGGTTTTTCGTGGCTACAGAGGCTTGCGGCGGCGGAACTCCTGATCTATTCTGCTTTTTGATGTTTTTAGGGTATATGGATATATATATATATAGGCGAAAGAAGTCGGTAAGGGGAGCCACGAGGGGCCCACGAGGGTGGGGGCGCGCCCAGGGGGGCAGGCGCGCCTCCCTGCCTCGTGGCCACCTCGAAGCTTCCCTGACTTCAACTCCAAGTCTCCTGGATCACGTTCGTTCCAAAAATCATGCTCCCGAAGGTTTCATTCCGTTTGGACTCCGTTTGATATTCCTTTTCTGCGAAACACTGAAACAAGGGAAAACAAAAACTGGCACTGGGCTCTGGGTTAATAGGTTAGTCCCAAAAATAATATAAAAGTGCATAGTAAAGCCCATTAAACATCCAAGATGGATAATATAATAGCATGAATACTTCATAAATTATAGATATGTTGGAGACGTATCAATGGCCATATCATGTCACATATTTTTTGATAGCATGTGATGTTTATCTTTTATGCATCTTATTTTGCTTAGTACAGCGGTAGCATTATAAGATGATCCCTCACTAAATTTCAAGGTATAAGTGTTCTCCCTGAGTATGCATCGTTGCTACAGTTCATCGTGCTGAGACACCACGTGATGATCGGGTGTGATAAGCTCTACGTTCACATACAACGGGTGCAAGCCAGTTATTTCAAGGTATAAGTGTTCTCCCTGAGTATGCACCGTTGCTACAATTCGTCATGCCGAGACACCACGTGATGATCGGGTGTGATAAGCTCTACGTTCACATACAACGGGTGCAAGGCAGTTTTGCACATGCAGAATACTCGGGTTAAACTTGACGAGCCTAGCATATGCAGATATGGCCTCGGAACACTGAGACCGAAAGGTTGAGCGTGAATCATATAGTAGATATGATCAACATAGAGATGTTCACCATTGAAAACTACTCCATCTCACGTGATGATCGGACATGGTTTAGTTGATATGGATCACGTGATCATTTAGATGACTAGAGGGATGTCAATCTAAGTGGGTGTTCTTAAGTAATATGATTAATTGAACTTTAATTTATCATGAACTTAGTCCTGATAGTTTTTGCATATCTATGTTGTTGTAGATCAATGGCTCGTGCTACCGTTCCCTTGAATTTTAATGCGTTCCTAGAGAAAGCTAAGTTGAAAGATGATGGTAGCAACTACATGGACTGGGTTCGTAATTTGAGGATTATCCTCATTGCTGCACAGAAGCATTACGTCCTGGAAGCACCGCTAGGTGCAAGGCCCGCTGCAGGAGCAACTCCGGACGTTATGAACGTCTGGCAGACTAAACCTGATGACTGCTCGATAGTTCAGTGTGCCATGCTTTATGGCTTAGAATCGGGAATTCAAAGACGTTTTGAACGTCATGGAGCATATGAGATGTTCCAGGAGTTGAAGTTAATATTTCAAGCAAATGCCCGAGTTGAGAGATATGAAGTCTCCAACAAGTTCTATAGCTGCAAGATGGAGGAGAATAGTTCTGTCAGTGAACACATACTCAGAATGTCTGGGTACCATAACCACTTGACTCAACTGGGAGTTAATCTTCCTGATGATAGTGTCATTGACAGAGTTCTTCAATCACTGTCGCCAAGCTATAAAGGCTTCATGATGAACTATAACATGCAAGGGATGGAAAAGACAATTCCCGAGCTCTTCACAATGCTTAAGGCTGCGGAGGTAGAAATCAAGAAGGAGCGTCAAGTGTTGATGGTTAACAAGACCACTAGTTTCAAGAAAAATGGCAAAGGGAAGAAGGGGAACTTCAAGAAGAATAGCAAGCAAGTTGCTGCTCCCGGGAAGAAGCCCAAGTCTGGACCTAAGCCTGAAACTGAGTGCTTCTACTGCAAAGGGACTGGTCACTGGAAGCGGAACTGCCCCAAGTATTTGGCGGATAAGACGGATGGCAAAGTGAAAGGTATATTTGATATACATGTTATTGATGTGTACCTTACTAATGCTCGTAGTAGCGCCTGGGTATTTGATACTGGTTTTGTTGCTCATATTTGCAACTCGAAACATGGGCTACGGATTAAACGAAGATCGGCTAAGGACAAGGTGACGATGTGCGTCAGAAATGGTTCCAAGGTCGAAGTGATCGCCGTCGGCACGCTACCTCTACATCTACCTTCGGGATTAGTTTTAGACCTGAATAAGTGTAATTTGGTGCCAGCGTTGAGCATGAACATTATATCTGGATCATGTTTGATGCGAGACGGTTATTCATTTACATCGGAGAATAATGGTTGTTCTATTTATATGAGTAATATCTTTTATGGTCGTGCACCCTTCATGAGCGGTCTATTTTTGTTGAATCTCGATCATAGTGATACACATATTCATAATATTGAAGCCAAAAGATGCAAAGTTAATAATGATAGTGCAACTTATTTGTGGCACTACCGTTTAGGTCATATTGGTGTAAAGAGCATGAAGAAACTCCATGCTGATGGGCTTTTGGAATCACTTGATTATGAATCATTTGATGCTTGCGAACCATGCCTCATGGGCAAGATGACTAAGACTCTGTTCTCCGGAACAATGGAGCGAGCCACGGACTTATTGGAAATAATACATACCGATGTATGCGGTCCGATGAGTGTTGAGGCTCGCGGCGGGTATCGTTATTTTCTGACCTTCACGGACGATTTGAGCAGATATGGGTATATCTACTTAATGAAACATAAGTCTAAAACATTTGAAAAGTTCAATAAATTTCAGAGTGAAGTGGAAAATCATCGTAACAAGAAAATAAAGTTTCTACGATCTGATCACGGAGGCGAATATTTGAGTTACGAGTTTGGTCTTCATTTGAAACAATGTGGAATAGTTTTGCAACTCACGCCACCTGGAACACCACAGTGTAATGGTGTGTCCGAACGTCGTAACCCTACTTTATTAGATATGGTGCGATCTATGATGTCTCTTACCGATTTACCACTATCGTTTTGGGGTTATGCTTTAGAGACGACTGCATTCACGTTAAATAGGGCACCATCTAAATGCGTTGAGACGACACCATATGAACTGTGGTTTGGCAAGAAACCTAAGTTGTCGTTTCTTAAAGCTTGGGGCTGCGATGCTTATGTGAAAAAGCTTCAACCTGATAAGCTCGAACCCAAATCGGAGAAGTGCGTCTTCATAGGATACTCAAGGAAACTATTGGGTACATGACGGTGTCCTGGACTAGGGGATACTCACCACGTCGTCTCCCGATCAGTTGGATTGGGCCGAGGACCCCCATGGCCGTTTGCTCATGGGCCAGTTCGGCCAGCCGATGTATACACAAGGAAGATTCCACAAGACTTGGTGATCAAGACAAGGACTCCTCTCCACCGGCGTATTCAACTAGGACTCTTGTTATCCTATGCCTCCGGTATGTTATATAAGCCGAGGCTAGGCTAGTCGATAGATCATTATGACATTACTCATCATACCCTTAGGTCTTAGAACACAACATATGATCTCGAGGTAGATCAACTCTTGTAACCCTATATTCATCAAGATCAATCAAGCAGGAAGTAGGGTATTACCTCGATAGAGAGGGTCCGAACCTGGGTAAAACATCGTGTCCCCTGTCTCCTGTTACCCATCGATCCATGACACATAGCTTGGGACCCCCTACCCGAGATCTGCCAGTTTTGACACCGACAATGGTGCTTTCATTGAGAGTTCCGTTGTGTGATCGGTAGAAGATCAATGGCTCACGTGCAGATCAACTGCGACGTCATCATCGCCGGCTCAAGTGGTCACCTTGGCTTGACCGAGGACTGTGCCCTGCCTCCAATCATCATGTTCGGACGAGGGCCTTCATCAACATTAACTCCGATCTCTATCATGATCATGGAGGAATCATCCATGGAGCTTGGGGGCTCAACGTCAACATTGCCCTTGGGCGACCGTGCTATTTTTTCGAACAGCGAACTTGTATCCGCTACCACCACCTCCTCGAGCATCGCTTTGACGATTCCTTCGGTGGAATTGTGCAGAATTGAGTCTACAACAACTCTCTAAAATTTCGTCGCGTTCTGGTGGAGCAATCTCCGCCGATCTCCGATATACCAGAGCCCTGTCGAATCTGGACGGGAATCTGGATGAGTTTGGAGAGTGGTGTCCAGCGTCTAGCTCAGACGTCCTTTGGAAGATCCAACCGTTGATCGGCTGCAGAATTCTTATAGCTACCACCTCTCAAAATTTCAGCTCGATCCGACCGTCCAAACTCCGGGAACCTTCCGATTAGTGCATCACTTTTCGGATCTGTTTTCTGCGCGAATACGAATCCGACCTGAGTTCATCTTTATTCATGAACGGGATATTGGACAACCTTTTTGGAAGAATCTCTTTGTAGGGTATTGTGTTTTGTTTCCGAACACATGATCACAAATTTTGCTCCTTTTCGGAGGTACTCTTCACCGTCACGCTGGTGTCAAACTAGTCCGGTAACATTGCTCCACGTCATCCGACCTGCACTAGACAGATCGTCGCTTCATCGAGCCGAGCCTAACCTTATTAGATCATCAACTCGGCAAGCCGAACAGGAGTTCGGCAAGCGCGAAGGCTAAATCATCACCAACACCATCGCCCCACGGATTGCACGGGTCAGGCGCGCCGACATCGCCGCTCAACCACTTCATCAATCCGGCATTGACCGTGTCACAAGTTATGACCAGCGTCGGCATGGCTGCACTGTTGCTTCTTCACACCGATGTCCATCATGCCGAACTACTTCAACACCTCGGCTGACATGGCAGCTGCAATGATTCCTTACCGACCCGCTCCATTATCTCGGCTAGACCGGGGGCTTCGCTATCTCTTCATCAACCTACTCCGGAGATTTCGGCGTCACCAGCCGACCAGCTTCGTCACGTTAGCTGGACCTGGGGCTTTGCCTCGGCGAGCCAACCTTTGTCAGTATCGCCATGCCGTCGCTTCATCGCCCATCATGCAATGGGTGTGCGGATCAAGTCCCAATTTTGGGAGTTGAAAGGATCTAGATGACGACTAGAGGGGGGGGGGTGAATAGGCGTTTTAAAACTGTTACGGATTTGGCTTTATCCTAATGCGGAATTAAACTAAACGGATACCTTTCAAGCACAAATCCTAAATATGCTAGGCTCAACTAAGTGCACCAACAACCTATGCTAAACAAGATAGGCACTTAAGGAAACTAGCAAGCATAAACTATATCACAAGATATGGAAATGTAGGAACAACTAAACAATTCAACTAGCACAAGATATATCAATATGAGCAAGTATGAATTGCGGTAAGTAAAGGGTGTGGGTAAGAGATAACCACAAGTGAGTCGGAGACGCGGATTTATCCCGAAGTTCACACTCGTGAGAGTGCTAATCTCCGTTAGAGCGGTGCCGAAGCCAAAGCTCCGGGGCGTCACCAAGTGACTCACCGTATTCTCCTTTTCGAGTCACCCCCAACGGATGAGCCTCGATTCACTCGGGGTTGGTCTTGAAGGCGACCACCACACCTTTACAAACCTCTCCGGAGCACACCACAAGCAAGGAAGCTTCCGGAGGAACTTGACCACCTAGGCCACTTCAACACCCTTCCCCGGAGCACACCACAAGAGGAAGCTTCCGGGGGAACCTTGGCCACATAGGCCTCTTCACAATCTTCACAATGAATATCACCAAACCGTCTAGGAGGCCGAAACCTCCAAGAGTAATAAACTCACGGACTCTCACTCGAACTAATCGATGTGGGGAGCTCAAACCAATGCAACAAATGCAATGCAATGCCAAGCAACAAATTCTCAACACACTCTCTCAATCTCACAAGATGCACTTTTGAAAGTAGGAGATTGAGGAGAGGGGATGCAATGGATATGATCAACAAATGGCTCACAAATCCATCCACAAATCCCCCTTCACATAGAGGGGAGAAAGGGCTTTGGGAGAGGTGTAGAGAGGCTCAAAATGGTGTTTTGAAAGTGTAAGAACCAACCCCCAACCGGTGGGAGGAAAGGCCCCTTAAATAGCCAAACTCAGAAACTAGCCGTTGGGGCTCCAACGAGCATTTCCTGGGCACCCCGTGTGCACGGGGGTTTAGACCCCGTGCCCACGGGGTCCCGTGCGCACGGTACAAGCCCCGTGCACATGGGGCCCCGTGCCCACGGGGGTCAAATACCCCGTGCACACGGAGTCCCCAGGACAGCCAGCAGCAGCCCACTAAAACGTTGATAACTTTGGCATACGGACTCCGAATTCGATGATCTTGGGCTCGTTTTGAAGCTATGGAAAATCCCAAGGTCCTCACATAGAGAACCACCCAAGATCAACAAGAAAGAATGATGCAAGTAATGCAAAGGTTTGAGCTCTCTACATGCGACGTGATCAAGCTACTTGCCCGAGAGTCCCTCTTGATAGTATGGCTATCAAACCTATAATCCGGTCTCCCACCAAGCACTATGAGACCGGCAAAACTAGGAAAACCTAGCTAAGGAATACCTTTGCCTTGCACATTCAACTTGAGCTTGATGATGACTTTAATGCTTGCCTCAAGTTGGAATCCCTTTCTTGTCCACGACCACTTGGTGAAGATACTCGAATTGCTTCCTCATGATGCAATGAGGGAAGCCTTATCTCAAGCCCATCTTCACATGCACATGATCATGATGTGGACCGCAAGCTTCAAAGCATATAACCTCCGGCTTCTCATCTTGCACCTGGACTCCCCGAACTCGATGACCATCACCACTTGATGTCATCTCATCTTGCACTTGGACTCCTCGAATCCGATGACCATCACCACTTGATGTCATCCACACATAGGCTACACGAGATCTTTCCTTTTGATGCAAGCCTATGAGAAACACCTAACCCACATAGACATAACAAACATATAGCATGGGTTAGGTAACAAAGCACAATTCACAATTACTTACCATACCACTAGATCACTTGATCTCACGTGGTACATTGTTTGTGCTTTGTGAGTTGACCACTTAGATATACTCTTCGAGCTTCATCTTGGTCAACCAACATCTTTACTTCAAGCTCCATCTTGGTTTCTTGAAAGCCACAATGAACTCTTCATTTCACTTCATTGCTTCAAGACAATATCACCAAAGACTCTTTCATGACCATATCAAGTTCCACTATGAATATCATCTTGGTCACCACTTGCCCTTCTAAAAACTCCATCCCAAACTCTTGAGAGGCATAATGAATTCATCACTCTAGTTGCTTGCTCAAGACTTGATCACCATGATCTTGTCTTGAGAGGCATAATGAATTCTTCACTCTAGTTGCTTGCTTCAAGGCTTGATCAACCGAAACCCAACACATGAGCTCACCATGATCTTGTCTTGAAACCATAACTCGAATTCTTCTCTTTGATTATTCTCTCAAGCCTTGATCCTCAGAAGACCAACTTGAAACCTCGCTGGATATGGAATCTCGAGAGCCAACACCTAGGCCCCGTGAGCACGGGGTATCCAGAGAGTTGACACTCGACCCCGTGCGCACGGTATAAGCCCGTGTGCATGGGGTATCCAGAGAGGGATACCATGAGGACTTCTTCGGATGCTTTGATGGCAATCTTCACATAACAACCCAAAGAACTTCAAGCATCACTATGGAACATATCTTCATATAAGATCCAATGCACTTGATGCTCCATAGGAATTGTCATTTAATACCAAAGCTTAGAGCAAATATAACTTCATCTATATGGACTTCATCCTTGATTCCATCCAATATCCTTGAGGCATTATCTTCATATATATGGACTTCATCCTTGATTCCATCCAATATCCTTGAGGCACCATCTATGGACAAAACCTTCAAATATATCTCACTGAAAACATTAGTCCATAGAGATTGTCATTCAATTACCAAAACCACACTTAGGGGCTACATGCCCTTTCAATCTCCCCCATTTTGGTAATTGATGACAATCTCAACAAGAGGGTTTGTATAATGAATTTAAAACAAGTATGCAATCTATCCGAGAATAAATTGAATACTTGAGGTGGTTTTGATAGCCCCAAATATCACAAAGATAGTTGATGTTATCAAAACCGGTTGTACTAGCATCGAAATACTACACAAGAATTTGATGCTAGTAGAACCGCACTATATAGAGCAAACTCCCCCACAATATATGCATGGAAGAACTTGGTGGAGTTTCCTCTATATACACATCCATGCAACAACCACAACAAATGTAGATATGCATGAACCAACCTACTTCACCTAAACCCTCTAAACTTCTCCCCCATTGGCAGCAAGTGCCAAAATGGAGAAAAAAATCTAGAAGACCAATATAGTATGAGTTCCTCCTTAATTTGTGCATTTCTCATATTGTGAGTGGAATCAAATGCACATATCCAGTTACGAACAAATGAAGAAATTCACACTATATTGAGGATCCATAAAATGCACCAAAAAGATATTATGATATGAGCATAGGAGTGTTCTAAAGAACATAGAGAAGCTCCCCATGATTTGTGCATTATTTAGTTTTGTACTTGGATACAACGTGCACAAAATAGGATCATCACTTGACTAAGCAAGGGTCCAAAATATATCCAACAACTCATGAGTGCAATGATATATGCAATACATACAAGCACTCACTACTCAACCTCTTACCGGATCCACCAAAGAATAAAAAGAGACAATTCCAAGGACCGGCAAGGAAACGAAAGGATATCAAAGAGGGATATGCACTTTCTCATGTCTATAAGTTTCTTACGTGGCCAATAATCATCAAGATGAGCATCCACAAAGAAACTTGCACACACAAAAAGATACAAAAGATAAGAACATGATATCCAAGAATGAATCCATTATTTATACAAACTTGATCTTAGCGTAGGGCTTTGTCACATGGCACATGGCACATGGCGCAAACTGATCTCATTTGCATAAAAATGAATTACTAAGCATGAGAGCAAATACCACAACCAAAAAGATTGTTTCTTGCAATTTTATCAATATTGCACATAAGAGCACTTTGAGGAATTGGTATGCAATAAATTGCTTAATTGGCATATTTGGGATAAGTGAACCATGAGCATGGTTTTATAGATCCCCATGATATGCTTCTTCTCAAAAGTCTCATAGATGCAATAAGGAGGTTTAAGCTGTTGCAAGAAACACAAACTCAACAAGTACTAAACATGCCATGATGCAACATACACAATGTTTACTCTAATTTAAACAAACGCATGAAGTAAGTACTTGTTACCGAGGGAGCATTGGTTCAAGGGGCCCTTGATCTAGCCCATGAACATGAGGGACTTGATCTTGTTCTTGGATAGGTAAATGATCTCCCATAGCATCTTGCTCTTGTGTTGGGGGTGATGACTTCCCTTGTGGTGGATCCACAAGAGGGGCTCTTACTCCTTCTTCTTCTACATGGACAAGGGGTGTTTCTTGTGGAAGAATATGACCAATCCCCATTGTACTTGTAGCTTGGGAAGGAGCCTCATCACCTACAACACTTGAAACAAATTGCTCCGCATGGAAGCTGTTATTCTCATCACATTCCACATTCACCATTTCCTCAATACATCCCGTGGATTTATTGTGAATACAGTAAGTGTGGGAGTTTGATGCATATCCAACAAAAAGACCCAAATTATGTTAACCGGGTTGAATTGATGAGAATGAAACACTTACAACCGAATCGGGTTTTCATTTATCTTCTCCCTCAAATCAAAGAATCAACCAAGCTTGGCTCTAATAATTTTCCATGGTGTCTCCACCTTCCTTGTGAATAAGCCAAGCATCCAATGCTTCTCCACAGTACCTAAAACACATTAAGGTACAATTTGGTCCCCAAACATATTGGGTCCGAAGTAGTTAGGACAACCACAATATATAGGGCAAACTCCACATTAAATATGTGCAAAAGGATATGAACTTGAAGTTCATGCACACTTTTAACCATTAATGATTTTATGGAGTTTACCCTACATAGAGGATCAAGTAGCAAGCAAGGCATGAAGAAGAATATAAATAAATATGCATGCTCATGCCTACCAAGATCCAGAGAGATACGATTTGGACAAAAGAACACTTAACCGAAGAATACTCCGATAATATCACAAAGTATTCAAGTTGTCCAAATTATATCAAAGTGACGAATCCACACAGGACCGCACACAAAGTACAACATATGAACTAAGCAAAAACCAAAGAGCATATAGGATATACAATACACACATGCTCAAAGGCTTATCTTACTCAAGTAGATAAAAGATAGCACAAGCAGTGAGATAAGGCAAGTTGAAGCACAAGCCGAGAAGAAGATGATCATAAGGTTCTACCACATGAGGGAATACCAATTGTAAGAGAATACAAATGGTATTTGGAATTAACACTCGGGGGTAGATTACGAAGATGCACAGGATCATCAACAACTCCAAAGCAAAGAAAGATAAATAAAGCGTACTTGGCTGGGTGGACATTTCTGCCCATAGGACCCCGTGCGCACGGGCTAGGTCAGCCCCGTGCGCACGGTGTGTCCAGAGAAAAAACACCACCCCGTGCGCACGGGGGTCTAGGACCCCGTGTGCACGGGGTGTCCAGTGATTTTCACCCACCCCGTGCGCACGGGGGTCCAGGACCCCGTGCGCACGGGGTGTCCAGTAAGTTTCGTGGTACCCCGTGCGCACGGGGGTCAGAGACCCCGTGCACACGGGGTGTCCAAAAACTTACTGAAGAACCTCACAGGACACCGCGACGAAGCACACAACAAAGGTAAATAACAACCAACAAGAGATAATTAGTGGATACTCTGAGAATTTGAATTTCGAATGAGCTTGACATACCACATAGTGACTAGATAATATTGAATATCAATACTATGTGGCATTTCTCATATTCACATTTTGGGTTTGTGATGTGCACACAACAAAACACTCCCCCATAATGTGATGATCCACTAATATCTTGCAAGAGCCAATCAAGATACAATACAGGCTCAAAACAGCAAACACCACTATATAATGTGCAATGCAACCTACACATGCTAGATAACACAAATCAAGCATACTAAGAAACACAACATATAGATGCACATGCTAGATACAAAACCTAAGCATGCACGGGGCAAGCAACTTTCAATGTAAGCAATATAAATACAAGTTACCGCAAAGAGGAACATTGGATAGATAATATGAAGATAATCCACATGACTTGGCTCGAACAAATAAATGGTGGATATCCTTTTCTTTATGAACTAGCCAAATCTCCAATGTCCTCCACACACCTATTGATCAAGTTTGAGCTTGATGGTACCCAACCAAGTTGGGTCCTAAGAAGTTAGTCACAATAGGCTTGGCAACCCAAATGGCCTTTTCCACTTCCAAGCCACTTTGGGCGCCAACAAACTTGGCAAACAAATTGCCAACAACATCCTTCCTAAGCGAATAATGATCATTGACTAGAGGAGGCTTAGGGATGTTACCGTTGGGACAAGATGAGGATATGTGTCCCTTCTCACGACAATTATAGCAACATGTGCTCCCCCTTCTCTTCTTCTTTATTTTCTCAACTTGGGGAGCATTATCTTGGTTCATCATTGGTAGTGGCCTTTCTTCAAGTTGAGGTTGACCTTGAGATTGAACTTGAGGCCGCTTCCCTTGTTGCTTCACATTTGAAGCCTTCTTCTTCAATGGACAATCTCTCACATGGTGTCCAACATTCTTGCACTTGAAGCATGTAATGTTGGCATCATTCTTGACTTGGTCTTGTCCCTTCTTCTTTTTCTTGGACTTCTTGTTGTTGGAGATGAAACCAAGTCCACCCTTATCATGAGGGGATTTTTGAACACTCAAGATAGTGTTGAGAGTGGAATTTCCTTCATGACACATTTCCAAGTCTTTCTTCAAATTAGTGACTTGGGCCTTGAGCTCTTTGTTTTCCTCTACAAGGTTAGTATCAACACAAGTACTAGAGGAAGTAGAAACTTCATTGTTAGAGCAACAAGGCAAGGAGAGCAATTCATCACAAGAATTGGGAATAATATGTCTAGATGAATCACTAGGACTAGCACATGTCAATAAAGCATTTTGAGTAGAAATAGTGCTAATGTCCACATGAGGCTCACAAGATGTTACCTTAGTCACAATAGCCTCATGAGCTAACTTTAGCCTTTCATGGGAGATTAGAAGGTCATCATGAGAGCCCGAGAGCTTTTCATGACTTTCTTCTAATTTCCCATAATTGCTAGTTAGCAAAACAAGTTGAGCCCGTAGCTCAACATTCTCCTTCAAGATAGATGCTTCACAAGAAGTAGAGTTAGTAGCACAAGCATCATTGACAATATGAGAGGAGCTAGAAGAAACTAGAGACTTAACATGAGTAGCTTGAAGTTCCTCATAAGACTTAGAGAGTTTGGCGAGCTCTCCTTTGACATTCTTGTAGCCAAGGTCAAGGTGCTCAAAATCCTCTTTAAGTTTATCATGAGCAACTTCAATCTCTTCTTTGGAAGATTCTAAGTCTCTAAGAGTTTCTAGAGCATCAAGAAGGTTACAATCAAGTTTATCATTTTGTTCTTGCTCTTCGTGAAGTAAATCATTACACTTTCCAAAATGAGTAATAAGATCTTTAAATATCTCATAAGTGTTCTTATTTACTCCACGAAGAGAATTACCAATTTCATATATTTCTTGACTCATATCCCTATCACATTCATCATCACTCTCATCATTATCATTACTAAGAGTAGATGATACCTCGGTAGTACCTCTTGCCATGAGGCACATGTGAACATCGGAGGTTGATGATGATTCTTTTGGAGAGGGAGATTCTTCATCATCAAGAGTAGGATATCCATGTGCATCCTCTTGACACTCATAGCATTTCCTCTCCAACATAGTGATTTCCTTCTTTGCTCTTCTAGCAAATTCTCCATTAGTGATGTGTGCACCATTTTCTCTTATTTCCTCTACATGGTTAGTCAAACAACAACTAGAGGAAATAGAAGCATAGATATCATGGCAACAAGGAGAATCAAGCATATCATCACAACAAGTATTCAAGGAATCTCTATATGATATGTAAGGACTATCAACACAAGAATGTATGTCATTTTTGCTAGATGTGTTCAAGTCCAAAGAAGCTACAAAATTAGCATTTATGCATGAAAGATCATCAATGTTGAGCACAACATCATCATCACAAATTATATTTCCACTCACCATGTCATTACCTTGGGACATGTCATATGATGGTGAGGTGGAAGAAGTTGAAATGTCCAAGCACACGGAGGAAGAAGCAATATGGAGTTCTTCATGATATGAAGATGTGGAGAACTCCTCAAGAGACACCTCCGAAATATGATTGACCTCATCAAGATTGGACCCACCATATATTTCTTCAAGTTTTGTCCACATCTCATGAGCCGACGCACACGTCATAATTGACTCAAACACTTCGAGGGATATAGACCGGATTAAGGCATTCTTTGCACCATACCCACAAAGCATATCATCATTTTCCTTAATAGATGGAAAAAGTTCATCCTTCCATGGAGAAGCCCCTACAAGAACAATTCGCACAAAATTTGGACCCATGGCCCAGAAATGACAAAGCATGCGAATTTTCCACAAGTGATAGTTTGTGCCACTAAAACAGAAAGTGTCATCGTGCACTATACCACTAGTCGACATCTTTACTCTCTAGGCGGTGAAGCCTAGCAAGGAGAGACCAAAGCTCTGATACCAATTGAAAGGATCTAGATGACGACTAGAGGGGGGGGGTGAATAGGCATTTTAAAACTGTTACGGATTTGGCTTTATCCTAATGCGGAATTAAACTAAACGGATACCTTTCAAGCACAAATCCTAAATATGCTAGGCTCAACTAAGTGCACCAACAACCTATGCTAAACAAGATAGGCACTTAAGGAAACTAGCAAGCACAAACTATATCACAAGATATGGAAATGTAGGAACAACTAAACAATTCAACTAGCACAAGATATATCAATATGAGCAAGTATGAATTGCGGTAAGTAAAGGGTGTGGGTAAGAGATAACCACAAGTGAGTCGGAGACGCGGATTTATCCCGAAGTTCACACTCGTGAGAGTGCTAATCTCCGTTAGAGCGGTGCCGAAGCCAAAGCTCCGGGGCGTCACCAAGTGACTCACCGTATTCTCCTTTTCGAGTCACCCCCAACGGATGAGCCTCGATTCACTCGGGGTTGGTCTTGAAGGCGACCACCACACCTTTACAAACCTCTCCGGAGCACACCACAAGCAAGGAAGCTTCCGGAGGAACTTGACCACCTAGGCCACTTCAACACCCTTCCCCGGAGCACACCACAAGAGGAAGCTTCCGGGGGAACCTTGGCCACATAGGCCTCTTCACAATCTTCACAATGAATATCACCAAACCGTCTAGGAGGCCGAAACCTCCAAGAGTAATAAACTCACGGACTCTCACTCGAACTAATCGATGTGGGGAGCTCAAACCAATGCAACAAATGCAATGCAATGCCAAGCAACAAATTCTCAACACACTCTCTCAATCTCACAAGATGCACTTTTGAAAGTAGGAGATTGAGGAGAGGGGATGCAATGGATATGATCAACAAATGGCTCACAAATCCATCCACAAATCCCCCTTCACATAGAGGGGAGAAAGGGCTTTGGGAGAGGTGTAAAGAGGCTCAAAATGGTGTTTTGAAAGTGTAAGAACCAACCCCCAACCGGTGGGAGGAAAGGCCCCTTAAATAGCCAAACTCAGAAACTAGCCGTTGGGGCTCCAACGAGCATTTCCTGGGCACCCCGTGTGCACGGGGGTTTAGACCCCGTGCCCACGGGGTCCCGTGCGCACGGTACAAGCCCCGTGCACATGGGGCCCCGTGCCCACGGGGGTCAAATACCCCGTGCACACGGAGTCCCCAGGACAGCCAGCAGCAGCCCACTAAAACGTTGATAACTTTGGCATACGGACTCCGAATTCGATGATCTTGGGCTCGTTTTGAAGCTATGGAAAATCCCAAGGTCCTCACATAGAGAACCACCCAAGATCAACAAGAAAGAATGATGCAAGTAATGCAAAGGTTTGAGCTCTCTACATGCGACGTGATCAAGCTACTTGCCCGAGAGTCCCTCTTGATAGTATGGCTATCAAACCTATAATCCGGTCTCCCACCAAGCACTATGAGACCGGCAAAACTAGGAAAACCTAGCTAAGGAATACCTTTGCCTTGCACATTCAACTTGAGCTTGATGATGACTTTAATGCTTGCCTCAAGTTGGAATCCCTTTCTTGTCCACGACCACTTGGTGAAGATACTCGAATTGCTTCCTCATGATGCAATGAGGGAAGCCTTATCTCAAGCCCATCTTCACATGCACATGATCATGATGTGGACCGCAAGCTTCAAAGCATATAACCTCCGGCTTCTCATCTTGCACCTGGACTCCCCGAACTCGATGACCATCACCACTTGATGTCATCTCATCTTGCACTTGGACTCCTCGAATCCGATGACCATCACCACTTGATGTCATCCACACATAGGCTACACGAGATCTTTCCTTTTGATGCAAGCCTATGAGAAACACCTAACCCACATAGACATAACAAACATATAGCATGGGTTAGGTAACAAAGCACAATTCACAATTACTTACCATACCACTAGATCACTTGATCTCACGTGGTACATTGTTTGTGCTTTGTGAGTTGACCACTTAGATATACTCTTCGAGCTTCATCTTGGTCAACCAACATCTTTACTTCAAGCTCCATCTTGGTTTCTTGAAAGCCACAATGAACTCTTCATTTCACTTCATTGCTTCAAGACAATATCACCAAAGACTCTTTCATGACCATATCAAGTTCCACTATGAATATCATCTTGGTCACCACTTGCCCTTCTAAAAACTCCATCCCAAACTCTTGAGAGGCATAATGAATTCATCACTCTAGTTGCTTGCTCAAGACTTGATCACCATGATCTTGTCTTGAGAGGCATAATGAATTCTTCACTCTAGTTGCTTGCTTCAAGGCTTGATCAACCGAAACCCAACACATGAGCTCACCATGATCTTGTCTTGAAACCATAACTCGAATTCTTCTCTTTGATTATTCTCTCAAGCCTTGATCCTCAGAAGACCAACTTGAAACCTCGCTGGATATGGAATCTCGAGAGCCAACACCTAGGCCCCGTGAGCACGGGGTATCCAGAGAGTTGACACTCGACCCCGTGCGCACGGTATAAGCCCGTGTGCATGGGGTATCCAGAGAGGGATACCATGAGGACTTCTTCGGATGCTTTGATGGCAATCTTCACATAACAACCCAAAGAACTTCAAGCATCACTATGGAACATATCTTCATATAAGATCCAATGCACTTGATGCTCCATAGGAATTGTCATTTAATACCAAAGCTTAGAGCAAATATAACTTCATCTATATGGACTTCATCCTTGATTCCATCCAATATCCTTGAGGCATTATCTTCATATATATGGACTTCATCATTGATTCCATCCAATATCCTTGAGGCACCATCTATGGACAAAACCTTCAAATATATCTCACTGAAAACATTAGTCCATAGAGATTGTCATTCAATTACCAAAACCACACTTAGGGGCTACATGCCCTTTCAGGAGTAACATTTCTTCATATTGCTACAACAGATAAACGAGGTGCTATTAATCCTAATTTTTTTACTTGCTTGGGTTTATTTTTCCCGAGAAATTATTACTCTGGTTTGTTCCATCATCTGTACGCAGGTCTGTCAGATGGTGGCCGCATTAACGACGGTCGCTTGGTGGTTCGGTCAGTTTCTATACACAGTTCGGCGAAACGCCGCATCCGGAACTCGGACCGGCCTGTGAATTCAGGCTTTACCATGCCTTCACCGAGTCGCGCCGACGCTCTGCATCGACATTGACTTCGGCGTCAGGCCACATCTCTTTAAATAAATTATTTTTGCGAAAAGCAATTATGCAAGGATTTTATATATATTGATATTATTCTTTTTTGGACCGCACTATTTATGTGTGTAGGCGATCGACTTCGACTATATCACGCGGTCACTTCCGCAAGCCGACGTCGTGGTCCCAATCGGCATAAATCGGCTCGCATGATCACCTTGCTGGTCGAATTGCCATACCGACATGTTCGGTTGCCTCAGGGACTTCGGCATCGTTGAGAGAACTCTACCTCATCGAGTGTTCGGCACACGGGCCACATTTCTTTCATTACTCACTTTGCATAAATTATTAATTATGCAACATTTTTTTTAATTTATTATTATTCCTATTATCTCCGGCTTGCACTATTTTCTGTGCACATGTAGATGATCCGGGTCGGGCAGCGCTGTCACCTCGGTGTACCGACATACCACGTCACCTCGGCTGGACCGTGGGCTTCGTCATCACTTCATTAACCCACGCCGAGGACTTCGGCGTCACACTGTCGGCCTGCATTGGCCGTGCTATGTCGCCACTTCGGAGTGCTGAGCTCTTCACTCCGCCACCTCGGGATCGGCTTGGGGGCTGGGACATTGTCCCACCGCATGCTCGGGCCACGCATCAACACCGAGCACATTAACCAGCTAAGTCGCTTTCATGCTCAAAAACTTTCAGTTTTAAATTTTGTTCGGTTCAACCAAGCATTATACTTTTTTGGCAAAAAGTATAATGTGAAAAACTTCCTTGTCAAAGCTTTGTTTGTGACACACAAATTCAAATACCCCGTTTACTTGGGGGCTTCCTTTATGAAGCCTTTCCTCCTGCATATGATTATAATTGTATGGCTTCATTCCCTGTTCGTGTATTATGCCACAATATGCATCATGTTGACTTAAGTGTTCCGCAAGCTGGGTTGCCTTGCTCCTGTGTTTACCCCTATGTTCCCGATTGTTCGGCTAGGGAGTAAAGGGAGCACCTCTGCGATTGTCATGATCGGGTCATCCGAGCTCGGACCTCAGACTGGGTGAAGCCGAAAGCTAGCGCTCTTATTGTTTTCAATCATGGTCGGCACACAACGGAACTCATGAGTACAAAAAATCTATTGCACAAGTCTCATAGTAACAATGAGCAACCGAAGAAAGGTATCGATGGGGGTACTATTTTCTTCGAAGATGCTTCTTACACTTCGTCAGTAATATAGCATAAGTTCCCTGAGCGCGCTTTGTCTGTTACAGCCTTATGGCCTGATTGCCTGGTTATCGGAAACACCGTCGATATTCTCGACAGGTGGAGTACATAACACTTTTCGGCCCTTGACCGAAGAGGGAGAAGCCGACGGTCGGTTAAGACGCGTTCAAAGTTCGGGTGAACACAGATATGATATAAGTACTTCGGTACATACAATCATTATACATAAAATTCTTTTACCCAAGTCACTTGGGGGCTCATAAATTCACATGAGCTGTTTTATAATAAGTATTTTCTTCTTGGTCGTTGCAAAATCTTTTTCTATCACTCCTTTTTTCAATGCGAGTGTGTGGTCAATAGCCGGGGAGCCTAGTTTTCTCTCTCAAAGCCATTCGAGTTTAGTTCGCTAAACTGGCCTAACAAGCAGTACTCCGCCTTCGGGATAGGAGGTTGCAGCCGTGGGCTGACCCGCTTGAGGTCTTGAGATCGGATGTGTCATATTAATGCACGACAGAAGCACAAATTTTTTTAAGACCAATTTTGGATTGGCACCGAACACTTGATCTAGTTCGGACGTCAAGTTTTTACTGAAATTTTTTGGTTTTCCAAGCCTATGGCACTTTTAAACTATTTGTGTGTTTCCAGCATAAGTCTCACAGTGCAACGCCGGACACCTTTAGAGATTCGGCAAAATCATTCTCGGATATTGCTATATATGCATCGGTTTCGAATTGTGTCTTCGGTCAATAGTTGGGTTGCCCGGCTCCTGTGCTTGCCTCCTACGTTCCGCTTTGTTCGGCTAGGTGTGCAAAGGGAGAACCACTGCGATTGTGCTTCCAGCTCGCATGGTTAAGCACCTCAGTGGAGAAAGCCAAAAACTGACTGTCACAATAAGCGTAAACTGGTCAGCGATCCGATGACTATGTTAAATGATGGACCGTTCATAACATTGGCCGAAGTATTTACGGCTTGACCTCGACTGTCGCCGAACACTAACCGGGGACTAGTTACTGGCCTCCCAACTTTAAGCTCCTATGACTAAGTGAAAGTTATAAAGCCCGCATATCTGATTGCCTTGTTTCCGCTAACACAACCGCCTTCGGGCACCGAGACGTCGGCTAAGGGTTGTCTTGTTATTGCGGAAACACCCTGCGTAGTATCTACAAAGGGGTAGAAGCCGACGATGGGCCACTTTCAAATGGTAAACGGTTGCAATGGAGTCAAAATAAACATATATCATCAGTGTTGTATTCATTATAATACAAGCGCTGCCTTTCGTAATTATCGTTATAAAGCCATAAATATGCATCGATTTGACTTAAGATTTTGGCCAAGCTGGGTTGCCTGGCTCCTGTGATTACCCCTACGTTCCCGATTGTTCGGCTAGGAGGTAAAGAGAGAACCTCTGTGATTGTTACTTCCGGGTCATCCATGTTAGTACCTCAGACTGGGAGAAGCCGAAAGCTAGCCATCTTAAAGAATATAATTGGTTGGCAACGACGGAAGTGAAAATTTTGGTTCATTTAGACCACATAGTTCGGAAACTTTCCCCGAACTAAATCCTCAATATTTTTCTCCCACATTGATCGGAGGTGAGGTTTCATGATCATGCTTAGCATGACAACCCAAAGAAAGGAACCGATAGCGGGACTATTTTCTTTGGAAGACATTGCTTAGGTTAAGCAGTAATATAACATATCTCTCTGCGTACCTTTGTTCATAAAACCGTATGGCCGGATTGCCTTGTTTATCGTAAATCTTCGCCCTCCTAAAGGCTTTATAAAGTAGGACAAACACTCCTCGGCTACTTACCGAGGAGGTGGAAGCCGATGGTCGGTCAACAAAGTTTTGTACAATGCGGATCCGAGCATTAATGATGTAAAGTACTTGGATACGTAGAATCATTACACATAATTTTTGATTTTACTCTGGATATCGATCCTTAATTCGGCCACCCGTGCCCGCATTAAGGCTAGGGGGGCTACTGGGCTTTGCGCTCATTATTTACTAATATTAAAAGGGCACATCGATCCCCTGATCTGGTGTTGCCACCCGACCAGTGTCTCGGGGGCTACGGCATTGGCAATCCAATGCAGAAAATTTAAGTGCAATATAGCTTTCGAGGGTATTATGATCCTCAGGTTGGTCGGCCGCACCCAACCTGAGTCTCGAGGACTTTGCACACCGCCTTTTGTATCCCGAAGTATTCTGCCGAGCTAGAAGTTGATCCTCAGGACGATTTGCGAATCAACCTGAGTCTCAGGGGCTACTGGGATCAGCGGTCTTATGTCATCCTCTGGTGCATCTCAGTTTTTAGACTGATACACACCTTGTGGGCTACTGGCTATATATCTCGGCAGAGAATAAATTGCACCAATAAAAAATATTGACAAAAATCGGCCCGCGGTCGGGGTGGTGCACCACCTCGGAAGTAGTCCGGCATAAAGCTCGGGCGCCAGTGGGTGGCTCCATAGAGGGCATTTCCGGCATTAAGCTCGGCTAAACTCCTTCAACTTTTTTGAACCAAGGTGATCTAAGACACCTCGGATATAGTCTGGTGTTGGAGCTTGGACATAGTCCGGCGTTGGAGCTCGCATACAGTCCGGTGTTGGAGCTCGGATACATTCCGGCGTTGGAGCTCGGAAGCGGTCCGGCGTTGGTGCTCGGCTGCAAAAGATACCTCGAATACAATCCAACGTTGGAGCTCGGACGCAAGGGGACACTGCCGCCCGGGAACAACATCAAACCCGAGGTGTGGCATAAAAATAACAAGGCATTGATAAAGGCCGAAAACTTAAAGGGGCTCCTCGGATACCCGACGTGTAAGCTCTTCGGATTCACTTCTGCGATCCTCAAGGTTGAAGATGAGAAGATTTGTTGAACCAGTTATCAAGACCGACGACCGAAGATGAAGAACAGTTCGGAAGAATCGAGGAGCGTCCCCAACTTGAAGACCGGTTCAGGGGGCTACTGACGGTGTCCTGGACTAGGGGGTACTCACCACGTCGTCTCCCGATCAGTTGGATTGGGCCGAGGACCCCCATGGCCGTTTGCTCTTGGGCCAGTTCGGACAGCCGATGTATACACAAGGAAGATTCCACAAGACTTGGTGATCAAGACAAGGACTCCTCTCCACCGGCGTATTCAACTAGGACTCTTGTTATCCTATGCCTCTGGTATGTTATATAAGCCGAGGCTAGGCTAGTCGATAGTTCATTATGACATTACTCATCATACCCTTAGGTCTTAGACGACAACATATGATCTCGAGGTAGATCAACTCTTGTAACCCTATATTCATCAAGATCAATCAAGCAGGAAGTAGGGTATTACCTCCATAGATAGGGCCTGAACCTGGGTAAAACATCGTGTCCCCTATCTCCTGTTACCCATCGATCCATGACACACATCTTGGGACCCCCTACCCGAGATCTGCCGGTTTTGACACCGACAGTACACCTTCTATCACAGATCCGAAGGCAAGATATTCGTTGCTAAGAATGGATCCTTTCTTGAGAAGGAGTTTCTCTCGAAAGAAGTGAGTGGGAGGAAAGTAGAACTTGATGAGGTAATTTTACCTTCTCCCGAATTGGAAAGTAGTTCATCACAGAAATCAGTTCCAGTGATGCCTACACCAATTAGTGAGGAAGTTAATGATGATGATCATGAAACCTCAGATCAAGTTATTACCGAACCTCGTAGGTCAACCAGAGTACGGTCCGCACCAGAGTGGTACAGTAATCCTGTTCTGGAAGTTATGTTATTAGACCATGACGAACCTACGAACTATGAGGAAGCGATGATGAGCCCAGATTCCGCGAAATGGCTTGAGGCCATGAAATCTGAGATGGGATCCTGATACGTCTCCGTCGTATCTACTTTTCCAAACACTTTTTCCCTTGTTTTGGACTCTAATGTGCATGATTTGAATGGAACTAACCCGGACTGACGCTGTTTTCAGCAGACTTTCCATGGTGTTATTTATGTGTAGAAACAAAAGTTCTCGGAATGACCTGAAACTCCACGGAACATCTATTTGGAAAATAAGAAAAATACTGGAAGAAAAATCCACGTCAGGGGGCCCACACCCTGTCCACGAGGGTGGGGGGCGCCCCCCCGCCTCGTGGGCCCCCTGACGCTCCACCGACCTCAACTCCAACTCCATATATTCACTTTTGGGGAGAAAAAAATCAGAGAGAAGGATTCATCGCGTTTTACGATACGGAGCCGCCGCCAAGCCCTAAAACCTCTCGGGAGAGCTGATCTGGAGTCCATTCGGGGCTCCGGAGAGGGGAATCCGTCGCCATTGTCATCATCAACCATCCTCCATCACCAATTTCATGATGCTCACCGCCGTGCGTGAGTAATTCCATCGTAGGCTTGCTGGACGGTGATGGGTTGGATGAGATCTATCATGTAATCGAGTTAGTTTTGTTAGGGTTTGATCCCTAGTATCCACTATGTTCTGAGATTGATGTTGCTATGACTTTGCTATGCTTAATGCTTGTCACTAGGGCCTGAGTGCCATGATTTCAGATCTGAACCTATTATCTTTTCATGAATATATGTGAGTTCTTGATCCTATCTTGCAAGTCTATAGTCACCTACTATGTGTTATGATCCGGCAACCCTGAAGTGACAATAATCGGGACCACTCCCGGTGATGACCTTAGTTTGAGGAGTTCATGTATTCACTATGTGTTAATGCTTTGTTTCGGTACTCTATTAAAAGGAGGCCTTAATATCCCTTATTTTCCGTTAGGACCCCGCTGCCACGGGAGGGTAGGACAAAAGATGTCATGCAAGTTCTTTTCCTTAAGCACGTATTGACTATATTCGGAATACATGCCTACATTACATTTACTTTTCCGTTGCTGTTGTTACAATCACTACAAAACACCCAAAAATATTACTTTTGCTACTGTTACCGTTGCCACTACTATCATACTACTTTGCTACTAAATACTTTGCTGCAGATACTAAGTTATCCAGGTGTGGTTGAATTGACAACTCAACTGCTAATACTTGAGAATATTCTTTGGCTCCCCTTGTGTCGAATCAATAAATTTGGGTTGAATACTCTACCCTCGAAAACTGTTGCGATCCCCTATACTTGTGGGTTATCAGATCCATGTATGAGAACAAAGTGTGGACTTTGGTTGACTTGCCCGATGATCGGCCAGTCATAGAGAATAAATGGATCTTCAAGAAGAAGACTGACGCTGACGGTAATGTTACTGTCTACAAAGCTCGACTTGTTGCGAAAGGTTTTCGACAAGTTCAAGGAGTTGACTACGATGAGACCTTCTCACCCGTAGCGATGCTTAAGTCTGTCCGAATCATGTTAGTAGTTGCCGCATTTTATGATTATGAAATTTGGCAAATGGATGTCAAAACTGCATTCCTTAATGGATTTCTTAAAGAAGAGTTGTATATGATGCAAACCAGAAGGTTTTGTCGATCCTAAAGGTGCTAATAAAGTGTGAAAGCTCCAGCAATCCATTTATGGACTGGTGCAAGCATCTCGGAATTGGAATATACGCTTTGATAGTGTGATCAAAGCATATGGTTTTATACAGACTTTTGGAGAAGCCTGTATTTACAAGAAAGTGAGTGGGAGCTCTGTAGCATTTCTAATATTATATGTGGATGACATATTGTTGATTGGAAATAATACAGAATTTCTGGACAACATAAAAGGATACTTGAATAAGAATTTTTCAATGAAAGACCTCGGTGAAGCTGCTTATATATTTGGCATCAAGATTTATAGAGATAGATCAAGATGCTTAATTGGACTTTCACAAAGCACATACCTTGATAAAGTTTTGAAGAAATTCAAAATGGATCAGTCGAAGAAAGGGTTCTTGCTTGTGTTACAAGGTGTGAAGTTGAGTCAGACTCAATGCCCGACCACTGCAGAAGATAGAGAGAAAATGAAAGTCATTCCCTATGCCTCAGCCATAGGTTCTATCATGTATGCAATGCTGTGTACCAGACCTGATGTGTGCCTTGCTATAAGTTTAGCACGGAGGTACCAAAGTAATCCAGGAGTGGATCACTGGACAACAGTCAAGAACATCCTGAAATACCTGAAAAGGACTAAGGATATGTTTCTCATTTATGGAGGTGACAAAGAGCTTGTCGTAAATGGTTACGTCGATGTAAGCTTTGACACTGATCCGGATGACTCTAAGTCACAAACGGGATAAGTATTTATATTGAATGGTGGAGCTGTCAGTTGGTGCAGTTCCAAGCAGAGCGTCGTGGCAGGATCTACGTGTGAAGCGGAGTACATAGCTGCTTCGGAAGCAGCAAATGAAGGAGTCTGGATGAAGGAGTTCATATCCGATCTAGGTGTAATACCTAGTGCATCGGGTCCAATGAAAATCTTTTGTGACAATACTGGAGCAATTGCCTTGGCGAAGGAATCCAGATTTCACAAGAGAACCAAACACATTATGAGACACTTCAACTCCATCCGCGATCAAGTCAAGGAGGGAGACATAGAGATTTGCAAAATACATACAGATCTGAATGTTGCAGACCCGTTGACTAAGCCTCTTCCACGAGCAAAATATGATGAGCACCAAGACTCCATGGGTGTTAGAATCATTACTATGTAATCTAGATTATTGATTCTAGTGCAAGTGGGAGAATGAAGGAAATATGCCCTGGAGGCAATAATAAAGTTGTTATTTATATCTCCTTATATCATGATAAATGTTTATTATTCATGCTAGAATTGTATTAACCGGAAACTCAGTACATGTGTGAATACATAGACAAAACAGAGTGTCCCTAGTATGCCTCTACTTGACTAGCTTGTTAATCAAAGATGGTTAAGTTTCCTGACCATAGACATGAAGGAAATATGCCCTAGAGGCAATAATAAAGTTATTATTTATTTCCTTATATCATGATAAATGTTTATTATTCATGCTAGAATTGTATTAACCGGAAACATAATACTTGTGTGAATACATAGACAAACAGAGTGTCACTAGTATGCCTCTACTTGACTAGCTCGTTGATCAAAGATGGTTATGTTTCCTAGCCATAGACATGAGTTGTCATTTGATTAACAGGATCACATCATTAGGAGAATGATGTGATTGACTTGACCCATTCCGTTAGCTTAGCACTCGATCGCTTAGTATGTTGCTATTGCTTTCTTCATGACTTATAAATGTTCCTATTACTATGAGATCATGCAACTCCCGTTTACCGGAGGAACACTTCGTGTGCTACCAAACGTCACAACGTAACTGGGTGATTATAAAGGTGCTCTACAGGTGTCTCCAAAGGTACTTGTTGGGTTGGCGTATTTCGAGATTAGGATTTGTCACTCCGATTGTCGGAGAGGTATCTCTGGGCCCTCTCGGTAATGCACATCACTTAAGCCTTGCAAGCATTGCAACTAATGAGTTAGTTGTGGGATGATGTATTATGGGACGAGTAAAGAGACTTGCCGGTAACGAGATTGAACTAGGTATTGAGATACCGACGATCGAATCTCGGGCAAGTAACATACCGATGACAAAGGGAACAACGTATGTTGTTATGCGGTCTGACCGATAAAGATCTTCGTAGAATATGTGGGAGCCAATATGAGCATCCAGGTTCCGCTATTGGTTATTGACCGGAGACGTGTCTCGGTCATGTCTACATAGTTCTCGAACCCGTAGGGTCCACACGCTTAACGTTTCGATGACAGTTATATTATGAGTTTATATGTTTTGATGTACCGAAGGTTGTTCGGAGTCCCGGATGTGATCACGGACATGACGAGGAGTCTCGAAATGGTTGAGACATGAAGACTGATATATTGGATGACTATATTCGGACACCGGAATGGTTCCGGGGGTTATCGGATATATACCGGAGTACCGGGGGGTTACCGGAACCCCCCGGAGGTTATTGGGCCTCATGGGCCCAATTGGTGGAAGAGGAGAGGCGGCCAAGGGGCAGCCGCGCGCCCCTCCCCCTCCCAAGTCCGAATTGGACAAGGAGGGGGGCGGAGCCCCCCTTTCCTTTCCCCCTCTCTCCTTCCCTCTCCTCTCCTAGTCCAACAAGGAAGAGAGGGAGTCCTACTCCCGGTGGGAGTAGGACTCCTCCTCGCGCGCCTCCTCCTGGCCGGCCGCACCCCCCCTTGCTCCTTTATATACGGGGGCAGGGGGCACCCTAGAGACAACAATTGATTGTTTGATCTTTTAGCCGTGTGCGGTGCCCCCCTCCACCATAGTCCACCTTGATAATACTGTAGCGGTGCTTAGGCGAAGCCCTGCGTCGGTAGAACATCATCATCGTCACCACGCCGTCGTGCTGACGAAACTCTCCCTCAACACTTGGCTGGATCGGAGTTCGAGGGACGTCATCGGGCTGAACGTGTGCTGAACTCGGAGGTGCCGTGCGTTCGGTACTTGATCGGTCGGATCGTGAAGACGTACGACTACATCAACCGCGTTGTGCTAATGCTTCCGCTTTCGGTCTACGAGGGTACGTGGACAACACTCTCCCCTCTCGTTGCTAGCATCACCATGATCTTGCGTGTGCGTAGGAATTTTTTTGAAATTACTACGTTCCCCATCAAGACATGTGTTGTCATTTGATGAATGGGACCACATCATTAGAGAATGATGTGATGGACAAGACCCATCCGTTAGCTTCGCATAATGATCGTCAAGTTTTATTGCTATTGCTTTCTTCATGACTTATACATATTCCTCTGACTATGAGATTATACAACTCCCGAATACCGGAGGAACACCTTGTGTGCTATCAAACGTCACAACATAACTAGGTGATTATAAATATGCTCTACACGTGTCTCCGAAGGTGTTTGTTGGGTTGGTATAGATCGAGATTAGGATTTGTCACTCCGAGTATTGGAGAGGTATCTCTGGGCCCTCTCGGTAATGCACATGACTATAAGCCTTGCAAGAAATGTGACTAATGAGTTAGTTACGGGATGATGCATTACGGAACGAGTAAAGAGACTCGCCGGTAACGAGATTGAACAAGGTATGATGATACCGACGATCGAATCTCAGGCAAGTAACATACCGATGACAAAGGGAATAACATATGTTGTTATTGCGGTTTGACCGATAAAGATCTTCATAGAATATGTAGGAACCAATATGAGCATCCAGGTTCCGCTGTTGGTTATTGACCGGAGATGTGTCTCGGTCATGTCTACATAGTTCTCGAACCCGTAGGGTCCGCACGCTTAACGTTCGATGACGATTTGTATTATGAGTTATGTGTTTTGGTGACCGAAGTTTGTTCGGAGTCCCGAATGAGAGATCACGGACATGATGAGGAGTCTCGAAATGGTCGACAAGTAAAGCTTCATATATTGGAAGGTAGTATTCGGACATCGGAATGGTTTCGAGTGGTTCGGGTATTTTACCGGAGTACCAAGGGGTTACCGGAACCCCCCGGGGAAGTATTGGGCCTACATGGGCCCTAGGGAAGAGAGAGGGAAGCCCGCGGGGGGTGGCGCGCGCCCCCTCCAAGGGAGTCCGAGTAGGACAAGGAGGAGGGGGCACGGCCCCCTTCTCCCTCTCCCTCTCCCTCTCCTTCCTTTTCCCCTCCGGCAAGAAAGGAAAGGGGGGGGGCGAATCCTACTAGGAGTGGAGTCCTAGTAGGACCCCCCCCCATGGCGCGCCCCTCCTGGCCGGCCGTATCCTCCTCCCCTCCTTTATATACGGGGGCAGGGCACACCCCATAGCACATCAATTGTTCTCTTAGCCGTGTGCGGTGCCCCCTCCACAGCTTACTCCTTCGGTCATAGCTTCGTAGTGCTTATGCAAAGCCCTGCGCGGATCATATCACCATCACCGTCACCATGCCGTCGTGCTGACGGAACTCTCCCTCGACCCTCTGCTGGATCAAGAGTTCGAGGGAAGTCCTCGAGCTGAACGTGTGCTGAACTCGGAGGTGCTGTACGTTCAGTACTAAGATCGGTTGGATCGTGAAGACGTTCGACTACATCAACCGGGTTAAACTAACGCTTCTGCTTTCGGTCTACGAGGGTACGTGGACACATTCTCCCCCTCTCGTTGCCATGCATCTCCTAGATAGATCTTATGTGATCGTAGGAATTTTTTTGAAATTGCATGCTACGTTCCCCAACAGCAAGGCGGCGGAGCAGGCCGCCAGCACGTGGCGAGGCGATGGAGCAGGCGCGATGGGCTACGTGGCTTGTCGGAAGAAAGGGGAGGGGTTTTCGTAAAACGTCGACGGAGACAACTTTTTCTGGACGGAAGGAGTACAACTAAAAATAACAATATTTTTTTGGAGATATATTCTCTGTGGTATATCTTTGCAAGATGAATTAATTGTAACACATCAGTAAAGAGACTGAAATTGGATCGAAGGCAAGATTGCCACTTGTTCACAAGCAAACATGATTACTAATAAAGGTTTATGAAAGCCCCTTAGCCCATCCAAATGTATGGAAGCCAATATCGATTAACGGACTTGGACCCGGGATAATCCCCTACAAGTGCAGGTTGTTTAATCACAAGATCTTTACCATAGTGCTGAGGAAAGATTCCAATTTCACAAAGAATCAAACTGAGAGAGGCAATACGTCACAATAACATAAACTCATCATATCCAAATAAATAGATCTGCGAGGACACAAACCTCTCTGGTTTCATGGTATCACCATGGTATAGAGAGAAATTTATTTGTAAAAACCACATAGATGTTGTCGAAGACCGTAAAACTCTCAGATCCGAGGTCCCTTGACCTCTCAGCGCCAAGGTGGGAGCCGAAGGCGAGGGGACTGGGTAAATCTCCAGTTGTCGGCTCTCTCCTTCCCGCTATGTTTTTAGGGGGTTTCCCCGCTATTTTATGGCATCTCGAGTCCAAATGGGCTTGGCCCGGCCCATTTGGGTCCCGAGGTGAACACGAAAATAGAGAGACTGATTTCAATGTGGCAGCGGTTTTGGCCCAATCCACTGCCTACCCGAGTTCATGCGACCTGGGGTAAAGAGTGATTTGTGTCTTTTGGTGTGTTTAATTCTGGTCACGAATTGACAATAACTTAGATGGTTAGAGCCCTTGGATAGAACTAATACACTTAGTTTCAAGTCTAATGAGGTTTCCCCGGGACATATGAGGGGTCAGAATAGCCCAACCCAATTGGAGATGCCCATCTTGATGGCCCACCAAGTAAAATGAAGTGTATAGTATAGCTTAACTGAAAAATGAAAAAGAAGACATGACCCAGGGAGACGAAATGTTGTGTACTAATCCTCTTCGGCCTAGGTATGCTCACCGCCCCCTTGATGCTTCATTATGAGTTAATAAAAACACATTTTCATATATAGAACGCATGGTCACCGTGTCACAACCAACATACTTCTTTGGATGAACCCTTGATAGTTTTGCAAGTAAATTGAATTATACTAATCCTTTGAGTTCTGACCATCTTCCTCCTTCGAGATGTGTTGATTTTTTTCTAATGGTGAGGGTATGTAGCGGCGAAGAATCGGACATTGGAAGATTGTTTCAAGATCCGTGAGAACCTTTTGTGTATAAATTAACAAATGATTTGTTGTGCAATACGAATAGTGGTGCATGGGAATACAACTAGTGCATGTCAGGTGGTGTAACTTTAGGTACGAGAGAGAGTGATGGAGTGGGAAAAGGGCAGGTTCATGCCTTCTCTCTCCCCAAACAAAAAATATGTATTTTATTTCATTGTCACATTTTTGAATGATTGATAACTTTTGAACCAAATACCCATTTTTTAAAAATTATATTTCTGAATTCAGGTCGATAAGACCTTTAAAAGAAGACCGATCTTGGATACATTTTGCCTAGTTTGAATTCCACTATTTTAGTTAGTTTCACATTTCAAGTAACAAATTTCACTCATTTTGGAAAACTGATTTCATTTATTTCAAAAAGATGATTTCACTTACTTTAAAACACCGATTTCACTCATGTAAAAACACATACTTCAGTGGTTTCAAAGGATTGGTTTCACTAGTTTTCAAAAAACTGATTTCACTCATTTTTAAAAATTGATTTCATTCATTATAGAAAATATAATTTCTGTTAATTAAGAAAAAAGTTCAATTTATTTAAAAATATAAATTTAACTTATTTAAAATATAGATTTCACTCATTTCCAAAATCTTATTTCACTCACTTTAAAACACCAATTTCACTCAAAAAAGATAGGTTCAATTATTAAACTTAACAAAAAACTCAGTGAAATAAGCAACTTCACAAAAACTCAATTCAATTATTGGCTAGCTTGAATTTCCCTGCTTCAACTAGTTTTACATTTAAAAAATTGGACACTCATTTCAAAAAATTAATTCGCTCATTCCCGAAAAATCCCTCATTTCAAAACTGATTTTACTCATTTCAACCGACTGCACTCATTTCAAAAAGCAGATTTCACTCATTCATTTAAAAGATGTCTTTAATAATTTTCAAAAGCCAATTCCACTAATTTTATAAAACTAATTTCACTCAATTGAAGAATTTGATTTCACTCATTTCGAAAAAAATAATTTCACTTATAAAAATATATTTCGCTCAATTCAAATGCCATATATAACTCATTTTCAGAGTACATGTCTCACCGATTTCAAAGAAATGACCACAGTCATTTGAAATAAATAATTTCACTCACTTGAATTGTTTCACATGAAATCTGCTTCACATATATGGAAAATGATTTCACTCATTTTATAAACTTATTTTGCTCATTTCAAAAACAGATTTTACTCATTTTTAAAAATGAATTCACTCATTTCAAAACATTGATTTCACAATTTAAAGAGATAATTTTGATCATGTCTAAAACGGATTTCACTTGTTCCAAAAAATAAATTCCACTTATTTCAAAAAGCAGGATTCACTATTCAAAATATATCTGAAATGGAAATAAGATTCAAATAATAAAATTCATACTAGTCAATACGTATTGGGGACTTCTTCTAAAGTTCCTTGCGCCAGGAGTATGTAGCGAAGCTAGCAACGGATTACGCCTAGGGCTAAACTAGCTTTGGTGATGCACTCCTGTGGTTCTGCATAATGTACAAGAAAGAATTGTAAAGTATATTGTTATTACGTCTAGGGCTATAGCCTCAGTTGCCGTAGGCCTATCTCCGCCACTGCAGGAGTTTAAGTATATAAAAAGTTTTCAAATCAATTTTTTTAGAAGATATAAATTATTTAAATTAGTAAAGATGGAGAGAGAGAGAGAGAGAGAGAGAGAGAGAGAGAGAGAGCTTCTGCCCTTTTCCGGTCATGCATGTATACTAGTGTGTACGTCTGATAAGGTAGGGCCATATATAGTCTTAAACTCACAAAAGGTAGGCTAACAACACACAAATAGTCCTACAAATAGAGTGGACCCCTGACTACTCCCCATCTAGAAAGGACTTTGCGTTGATCCATCCCCATCTAACTACTTGCTATAGCTTAGCCGTATATAGAAATTTGAGGCCTGTGCTTTTGTCCGATGCTAACATATGGGCCAGTGTGTCCGACATTGGTATTCTCTTCACTTCTTTGTCACCACCTAAATAGTGACGGATCTAGCCCAATGGGTCAGGGTGGGCCAGCAGTGAAACTATCATTTAGAATATCCTAAATTCTAGAAAACGCAGCTGCGCTTTCGGGTCGTTTCGAGCGCACGCGCTACCGACAAAGTCGCCCGACTCTCATTCCTTATCCACTCATCCCACCATCCACACTTCGTCCCACACCTGCCGCCTGACGCCTCCTCCGTGAGATGCGACCGCCGCCGCGCTCCTCCCCCAGGCCATGCGCCCCTCCGCCGCGCTCCTCCTCTCGCCTACAGAGCTGCCACCTGGTCCTCCTCCCTTCGACGCGTCTCGCGCCAAGCAGACCCCTGGCCGTCTCTTCCTCTTACCTATTCCCGGCGACGAGCGCCGCGGCCGGCACGCGCCCAACAAGCAAACCCCCGGCCGCCTCTTCCTCTTACCTATTCCCGGCGACGAGCGCCACGGCCGGCACGCGCCCGACCACCCCTCCTCCTGCCTCCTCCTGGGGATCCACGCCGTGCCCGGTGGGCCTGCTCCCTTGGTCCCCTGCGACACAGGTCGCCAATCCGTTTTACCTCCCTCCGTCGGGGTCCTGGATGGAGCGCAATGAAAGGAGCGACATCAGCGTTGCCGCGCTGCTGGTCGGGGTGAACGAGTCCCCAGTGTGTGTCCACGAGGGTGCACCCGGAGGTCTGGACCGGCTGTGTCTACTCTTCGAGCAGATGAGCACGGCTGGCATGCTTCTGAGGAGGTAAACTGCACAAGTTGTAATTCACGGGACTAGTAGTATCTCACAACGGCTGTAAGAGTTGCTCAAAAAAGTCTGACGAGGGAGGAGAGGTTGCAGCGAAGAGCTAACAGCACAATGCCGAGCTTATACCGTTGGTTCGGTAGAAAAAGATTAGCTTAATTGTCTGTATGTATGAAGATGCTGTCGTATATAGCTCCACTTTATGGCTCCAAATCTTGTTTGATCCTTGAAAGCTTTAGAATCAATCGGGTAGGGAATCATGTTTCAATTTTAAAAGCTGTCAGCTTTCTGTTTCTGCGATGTATTCCTCTGACCGACTGATGTGGCTAAAGCTCAGTCAGGAAGTTGTAATGTAGGAAAACATTAGAGTCTTGTTTTCCATGGCTTATTCCCCCAATGAATTTGTGGTGGGCTTCACGCTGATCACTCTGATGTGTTTAATTTGTGGTGGGCTTCATGCTGATCTTCACGCTGATCTGTTGCTAGAATATACTAACCAAACTGGTGGGCCAGCATCAAGGAGCTTATAGGGGCAACAATCCCTTTTTTAATGCCCAACACTAGTTGCTTCAAATTTTAGTATGACTTGCCTGAAATCACAAGCAAAGTTGCTGCATGTTTATACTTTTGCATAGGGGATGCATGATATATTTACTACAAGGAAATTTCTTTGATATGGGTAGCAGTCATTTTTTACATGCCTGATAATACTTGCTTCAAATTTTAACACGATTCGCCTAAAATCACTGGTAAAGTTGCCTAAAATCGTTGTTCGCAACTAGTTGCTCCAATTTTTAGCATAAGTTGCTCCAATTTATAGGGGACGGTTTTATTGTGGTATGCTTCATTTTCTTTCTTTTCTTAGTTTTTCCACACATGTTTTTATCCTAGGTTAACACAAACATATCACACTTTTATCCATAGGAGAAAGGGCGTACATGGGCTTAACAAGATCACGATGGAGCGACGGGGTTGGCAGGGGAGGGGGTAAAAAGATCATGTCTTCTTTTGTCTGTGTGCTTTTTTCCGGCAGCTAAGTTGTTTGGGAAATACACATGAGTTGCACATAAATTAGCTTATAGTTGCTTTCTTTTGTTTTGGTCAGAAACACTTAGAGCTGCTATGTTTTTTTCCCTTTTTTTATTTCCTAGTTAACTTGTGCTAGACTGAATACTCTGAGGTGCTCTACATAGTTTGCATCCTTTTTTATGCAGAATACATGAAAGATAACATAGTTTCCCACAATTAATCATACAATTGCCTAAAAGCATGTATCTCATTGCCCAATCCATATGAACAAAAACATTATCAAGACCACGATTTGGCCAACATCTAAAGGTTTTAGATACCTTTCAATTAAGTTTGTGTCATAGTGGTGTGTCAAGAATTTCTTCTCTTCGGGTGGGATCCCTTGTTATGATCGTAAACACTTGGCGAATGATCATAGAGGATGGTGGGGTGGAGCTAGTCATGGGGACATAACTAAAACCATGGAATTTTTATGAGATTAAGTTTATATGTGAACCCCTAAAAAAGCAAACATGTGAATGTTCTTTATCCTTTTCAGGTGTCATAGTTGCCCATAAGCAGCTATACAGTTGCCTAGAACCATGTATCCAGTTGCCCAACCCTCATGAACGGAAATATTACCAAGACCTTAATTTAGCTTATATGTAAAGGTTTTAGATACCTTTCAATTAAGATTGTGTCATATAGACACATCAAGAATTTCATATCCTCGGGGTTGGACCTTGGTATGATTGTAAATACTAGGTGAATGATCATATAGGGGAAGCGGTGTGGAGCTGGTCATGGAGACATAACTAAAACCACAAAGTGTTTTCAAGTGATTAAGTTTAGTTGTGACCCCCTCCAAAAAGGAACATGTCTACGTTCTTTATCCCTTTTTAGGTGTCATAATTGCCTACAATCAACCCTTATGTTGTCTAAAACCATGTATCTAGTTGTCGACAATCAACTGTATAGTTATCTAAAATCATATATCCAGTTGTCCACAATCAACCATACAGTTGTCTAAAAGCATGAAAGATAACATAGTTTGCTATGTTTTTTCTCTTTTTTTATTTCCTAGTTAACTTGTGCTAGACTGAATACTCTGAGGTGCTCTACATAGTTTGCATCCTTTTTTATGCACAATACATGAAAGATAATATAGTTGCCCACAATTAATCATACAATTGCCTAAAACCAAGTATCGAGTTGCCCACGATCAGCAAATAGTTTGCCTAAAACCATGTATCCAGTTGCCCAATCCTCATGAACAGAAACATTTATCAAGACCATTATTATTTGGTAAATATCTAAAGGTTTTAGATACCTGTAATTAAGTTTGTGTCATAGAGGTGTAGTCAAGATTTTCCTCTCCTCGGGTGGAATCTCTTAGTGCGATCGTAGAAGGGAGCGGGTGGAACCGGTCAGGTTTCCTAGCTAGAGATATGAGGCGCCTGACTATGTGTGTGTGCGCGTGTGTGTGTGTTTTTTCTCCTCTGCTATTGCCTAGGTGTGCAAGAAAAACTGTGGAGTTTCTCAGGCTTGGACTACACACGAGTTGCCTCGTGAACTTAGTATTTTCTATATGTGGCAGCTTTATCTAGATACCCAGTCAGGATGAGACTACACACGAGTTGTCTGGTGAATGCATTGAAGTTGCACAAAAACACCCCAAAAGTTGCTGGCTTTTTAAGTACAACTCCAGTGCATATACGTCATATGGTTGTTTTTCTTTTTCTACCCCAACGGGGTTTGTTGGGTGAACTTAGTCTTTTTTTATATGTGGTTGCGTTTATCAATACTCGAAGTTCTTTGTTGCCACCTCCTTGTTACAACAGAAATGGTTGGCGCAGTGGGGACGGACAACGTCTCCTCCTTTAGGCGGCATCTAGTTTTGGACTTCGTATTTGCTCGGGAGTAGCAGAGAGGGCATTGTCAGATAGTGGTTGGTGGTTGACCATTGGGTTAGCATCTCCATTTGTAGTGCGGACTCTTTGTCCATCGTGGGGGCCTCAACTAGGAGGGGCGAATTCTGCTCCTCTTGTCGACTGAGGAGATGGGATCTGGCTTCATGTTGGAGGGAGCAATTGGCGCTAAGGAGCCCTGTGAACACCCCCTTGTCGTTCGGTTTTAGAGGATTTATTGTTGGGGATCGTAGCAGAAATTTAAAATTTTGTACGTATCACCAAGATCAATCTATGGAGTCATCTAGCAACGAGAGAGAGGGGAGTGCATCTACATACCCTTGTAGATCGCGCGCGGAAGCGTTCAAGAGAACGGGTTGATGGAGTCGCACTCGTCGTGATCCAAATCACCGATGATCCTAGCACCGAACGGACGGCACCTCCGCGTTCAACACACGTATGGAGCGGGGACGTCTCCTCCTTCTTGATCCAGCAAGGGGGGAGGAGAAGTTTATGGAGATCCAGCAGCACGACGGCGTGGTGGTGGAAGTAGCGGGATTCCGGCAGGGCTTCGCCAAGCGCAAGCGGGGAGGAAGAGGTGTCACGGGAGGGAGGGAGGCGCCAGGGCTTGGGGTGCTGCTCCCATGCGCCTCCCCACTATATATAGGGGTGGAGGGGGCTGGTTTCTTGCCCTCCAAGTCCATTGAGGCGTTGGCAAAGGTGGGGGAAAGAAATCCCATCATTTCCCTTCCCCACCGATTGTTATCCCCCTTTTTTAGGGATCTTGATCTTATCCCTTCGGGATATGATCTTATTCCTTCTAAGGTGGGATCTTGGTGCGCCTTGACCAGGGGTGTGGGGCCTTGCCCCCACTACCCACGTTCATGTGGGTCCCCCCATGCAGGTGGGCCCCACTTCGGAACCTTCTAGAACCTTCCTGGTACAATACCGAAAAATCCCGAACATTTTCCGGTGGGCAAAATAGGACTTCCCATATATAAATCTTTACCTCCGGACCATTCCGGAACTCCTCGTGACGTCCGGGATCTCATCCGAGACTCCGAACAACTTTCGGTTAACCGCATACTAATATCTCTACAACTCTAGCGTCACCGAACCTTAAGTGTGTAGACCCTACGGGTTCAGGAGACATGCAGACATGACCGAGACGACTCTCCGGTCAATAACCAACAGCGGGATCTGGATACCCATGTTGGCTCCCACATGTTCCACGATGATCTCATCGGATGAACCACGATGTCGAGGATTCAATCAATCCCGTATACAATTCCCTTTGTCAATCGGTACGTTACTTGCCCGAGATTCGATCGTCGGTATCCCAGTACCTTGTTCAATCTCGTTACCGGCAAGTCACTTTACTCGTACCGTAACGCATGATCCCGTGGCTAACTCCTTAGTCACATTGAGCTCATTATGATGATGCATTACCGAGTGGGCCCAGAGATACCTCTCCGTCATACGGAGTGACAAATCCCAGTCTCGATTCGTGCCAACCCAACAGACACTTTCGGAGATACCCGTAGTGCACCTTTATAGCCACCTGGTTACGTTGTGACGTTTGGCACACCCAAAGCACTCCTATGGTATCCGAGAGTTGCACAATCTCATGGTCTAAGGAAATGATACTTGACATTTGGAAAAGCTCTAGCAAACGAACTACACGATCTTGTGCTATGCTTAGGATTGGGTCTTGTCCATCACATCATTCTCCTAATGATGTGATCCCGTTAGTAATGACATCCAATGTCCATAGTCAGGAAACCATGACTATCTGTTGATCAACGAGCTAGTCAACTAGAGGCTCACTAGGGACATGTTGTGGTCTATGTATTCACACATGTATTACGATTTCCGGATAACACAATTATAGCATGAACAATAGACAATTATCATGAACAAGGAAATATAATAATAACCATTTTATTATTGCCTCTAGGGCATATTTTCAACATTTATGACATACGGACTTGTTCAAACAAATTAGGTGACCGTCAGTGTCCAGACAGGTCTATTCCGACATTTTTTGGGGTGATTTTGATGATCCACGTTGGAGTTGTCCTTATGGTAGGCGATTTAGAGGTGAAACTAGTCAATTGGTAGTCATGGTAACCAACTTAGAGAGGATGCTCCGTTGATAGGTAGTCATACTAGGGGGAAAAGGAGTTGCTTTTCCATAGCACTAAAGTTGCCTCCGTAGCACATGAAGTTGCTCGAAAAAAAAAGTTCGTCGAAACCTACTCATATGGGATCTAGTTTTGAACAACTCGTCATGAGAAACCCAACGGTGAAAACGGATTTGAATTTTGACATTCTAATCAAAAGTTACAAGTTTTTGAAGTTTTTGATCCTCTAATAAATGCAGATGGGATAATCGTGGTCCATTTCTGGGCTGTCCTGACGGAGCCGCGTGGCTGGCCCTTCCTTTTGGGGAGAGCGCTCGCTCCCGTGAACTGGCGCTCGGGCGCCAGGTAGTCACGTCCTTAAAATATATATTTTTTGAATATCTTGCCATGATATAAATGCTAATTGAAAATTCTATGGTGGGCCATGACTCATCCTATCCACCCTCTAGCTCCCCCAAAACGCTACACCAATGAGCAATTTTTACGTAATCTATGTAAATCCCTAAAACACTAATCAACCCCCTCCCCCTCGGAATTCCAGGGTGGGCCTGTACCCCAACTAATGACAAATAAAAAACTGCCAAATTAGCAATTACGTAAGGAACATAAGAATCCCTACGTAGGTGTAGCTTTACTAGCTCCACCTACACCAAAGACTGATGATAAATTTTCTATTCTAGCCGGCAATTATTTCATTTTTTGCAAGCTCTGCATGTGACTCATACTTTGTGGCGACACGAGAGAGCAAGTCGCACGATTTATTTTCTCATTCTTCAAGGAGGTGAGTGACACCCCCCCCTAATACCCTGTTATTCTCTCTCCTCAGCTAATAATTGGACTAAACTTAGACACTTATCCATCGATAGAAAACACCTAAAACTAAATAGCAAGGAAAGGCCAAAATGCAAAATTGTTTTAGTGTCGAGAAGCTCTATTACTCTTGTCTTGTCTCAAGGTAACACAAAGTTGGCGTCGACCGCCCCTTCTCCGCACCCCCCCCCCCCCGCGCCGCCCCCGCTCGGGCGACTCGGGCGGGATCGCAACCCTACCCGTCGGGGGCTCCCCGTCCGTCCATCCCTCCCTCCGCCGCCGCCGACCTATAGCCCGAGGGCTGACGGGGGTGGCGGGGGGCTTCCTTCTCTCCTGCGCCATGGGGGCGGTGCGGAGCCCCGCGGCGTGTGGTGGCACGGCCGATCTGGCCTTGGTGGCGTGGCGGACCTGCCTTGACCGGCGGCCGCCGCCTCGGCCTAGGGCGGATGGTGATGGGTGCAGCGGCTGGCCCTGCTTCGGGCAGCGGCGGCGGCCGGGTCTGCGGCGACGGACCATCTGAGCTCGGATCGGCGGTGGCGGCATGGAGGGCCTGGTGGTTGGGTCGGCGCCATGTGTGGTTTGCCATCCGGACAGATCTGATCTGGCCGGTGCGACCTGCTCGATGTGCGGCGGCTCAGATCGGCGGCGACCCGTGCATACGATGCTTGATGGAGGTTCCTCGAGCGGATCCGGGTGAAAACCTAGTTCTCGGCTTGATGCCAAGACCGGCATTGGCGACACTCTTTTGTGTCATTACCTTCCTGAAGGCATCGCCATGGAGAAGCTCCAGACCTCTACCCGCTACCTCTGGGGGAAACCCTAGATCAGTAGATCAGATGATGGCGGCGCGTTGGTGTCGTTTCCTCCTTGGGGGCGTCATTCTTGGAGGCGTCCACGGGATCGAGGGACCAGTGGACGGCTTTTTTGGTGGAGCGGTGCTTCATCCTACACATTGATGACGGCGGATCTCGGCGGCGTGGCGCGGTGGAGACTCGGCGCCCGATGCGCGGTGATGGACTCGCGCAGAAGGAGGTAGCTGTCTGGCGTCATGGTGGCGTCGATGGCCGAGTGGCCTGACAAGGTAGAAGCCTCAATATCTGCTCTGAAGACGGACCTGTGGAAGATGGCGGCGACGACACATGTGAGTGCATCAGACCAGTTTATGCCCCAGACCCGGTATGTGGCTCGGCTGTGGCTTCTGGCTTTTGATGATAGGCTTGGGTATTTGGCCCAGCTAGCACCCCTTCACCATATGGATAGGAGTAGTGGCATATGTTGCCAAGATGGCAGATTCAGGCATATTGTTGTAATACTTTATAAGGTCCTTGAGAATAATCAATAAAGTGGCCGCATGCATCTTCCAGATACAGAGGCCGGGGGTCATCCTCCTTTTCTGAAAGAAAAAAGGTAACACAAAGTTGCGAAGGTCTTAAGAATGTGTTTTTTTTTGTATTTTTACAATTGGGTACGGGGGTTGGGGGAATTTTCCATCTGAATAAGTACACCCTCCATCCCAAAATGAAGGAGTATATTACTCAAAAAGTACTACGGCAAACCTAAAAAAAAAGTACTACGGCAAGCTGCGGAATACAAGTCCGTAGGCACGTGAATGCGTAACAGGAGTCCGACGTCTTTCCTGGCCTAACAGTGCTGCGGGCACACAAGAGGCAACAAGCGGCCAAAACCCTAGCCGCCACCGCCAAGAGGGCCAACTTTCCGGCGCCGTTTTTCGGCGGCTCTCCGCCGGTGACCTTTTGGTCGTCGGTCGTGAGGTGGGTCGCCGATCCCGTGCGTGCGGATCGTTTTTGCTTTAGGTTTAGAGCCCTAATAGCTTAGATTTTTAGATCGTTCGACGTCTTGGCTTCGGCGGCGGCGGCGGCCATGCTGAATAAAGAAGCTCCAGATTCTTCTCCGGCGAGATGATCGTTTTTATGGCCGGTGATGGATTTGAGAACCATTCTGTTCAAGCGGGGATATCATGGCGGAGACGGCATCTTTGTGGTGGACTTGTGTCCTCGGGCTCCGCCGTTGCGACGCCGTCTGCTCCAGCATCGGCGTAGAGCTTGGGAGGTAGTTCGGGAGCGGATGCAGATTGTGATATGCATCGACGACATCTGGAAGACAGAACATGTGCTGGGTTCGTGGTTGATGGATGGCAGGTATGGTTTCCTACTTCGGTGTCTTAGTCGTTGTGGGGTGTCAGATCTGGAGTTCGATGGCGTGTCTGAGGTGTTGCACCGGTCTGATTCGTTCAACGGCAATGGCTTCATCTTTGGTGAGCCACCTTGGAGGTCCGCAAAGCTGCATATCAGCGATGGAGCCGCGTCTAACTCGGGTGAGGAGGTGATCCGTCATTTTTTTCCTTTGGTGGCTGCTATGGTGGTGCCGGAGGCAGGTGACGGACGTTGGTGTCAAGCTTAACGATGTTCTGTTATCTTTTCAGTTTTGTCATGTCGGTCTTTACGTGACTTGTAATTTGATCTTTATGATATGAACGAGACACATATTATCATGAAAAAAAAGGCACGTGAATGCGTGAGGAGATGAATAACAGAAGACGCCATCCTTGTCACACTGCTTTAGCCAATCTGTGTGACCACAAGTCGATGTCCTAGATATTGGACTTTCTGAAATAGAAGTTCAGCTCCTCATGCAACAACCAATCTATTACTCCAACTCAAACAATTTAAGGCCGTCAAATCTTCTTGGTGAAACGGTACGAGGAGTAGGAGAAGGTGGCGTTGGTCCAGCTGCGGTGGATCAGCTCCGCTCTGGCCTCATCCCCGGCGGCGCCCAGCGCGACGTGCAGCGGGTAGATGTGCTCCGGCGAAGGGTGCGCAAGCTCACCGTAGGGCGCCTTCTCCTTGTATCGCTTCACGTCGTCGTACCTGGCCGTGCCATTGCCGGCGACGAATAAAACTCAATTTAGGAACAAAAACGATCAAGGCACGGCGATCGGATTTGCCATGGCCAACAGTACCTCCCGTCCAAGAGCGCGTCCCTGATCCAGGCGTCGAAGTCGGAGCCCACTGCGGCACCGGCGCGTCGAGAGGCCCCAGCTCTCTGAGGTTGTGCGTGGCGGTGCCGGAGCCGAGGACGAGCACGCCCTCGTCCCTGAGGGGCGCCAGCGCCGCGCCGAGGTCGTAGTGGTAGGCTCCGTCGCGGCCGGTCTGCAGGGAGAGCTGGCACGCCGGGACGTCGGCCTCCGGGTACATGAGCATCAGCGGCACCCAGGCGCCGTGGTCGAGCCCGCGGCCGTGTTCCTCGCTCACCGGCCCGAACCCGGCGCCCTCCAGGAGCTCCTTGGTCCTCCTGGCCAGCTCCGGCGCGCCCGGCGCAGGGTACCTCAGCTGCATATGCATAGCGCGCGACCAAGCAATGTCAACTTGTGTAATCGTGTTCGTGACACACACACTCAGTCGCAGCGAGCTAGCAGAGATGTGAAGAATTTAAGGTGACCTTGTACATCTCGTCGGGGAGGCCCGGCAGGTCGTGGACGGTGTCGTTGGTGCCGCGGACGACGTTGACGGCCGGAGTGTCGGTCTCCCAGTGCGCGGACACCACCAGGACGGCGCGCGGCGCCTGCGTGCCCGCCACCGCCGCTGGAAGCCACGACCTGAAGAAGCCGTGCGCAGGGATCGCCTCGTCGATGCAGATCGCCGGCGAGCCGTGCGAGAGGAAGAAGGTGTCCATGGCGGCTGCGGCCGCGTGCACGGTGAGACCCTTCCGGTGGCTTGGGTTAGGCTTGGCCCCATTGCCAGCGGCGCCTCTACTTATGGCGCCGCGAATGGTCGTTGATGGAGGTCGCATTCGTCACTCCACTCGTGTCATCGCATTCCATTTTTTGACACTCGCGTGTCGTGTTGGATTGGAGGATACTAAGAAGAGAGGCCTTTTACGGTAAGGACGAAGAAATATCAGCCATCCAATCAGTAGATCTGATGGTCCAACGTGATCAATACTTGTCCAGCGAAGGAGTAGTATTTTTTCTCCGAAGGGCAAAATGGGCAGAGGGAAAAAACGCCTCCCGCACGAGATTAAAATAAAAAATAAAATCCCGCACACAGAAAGGGTATTTTGGGAAGATGGAAATTTGCCCACCCCGGCTAGGGTTCAGCCCCGATCCATCTAATTTTCTCCCGCACACACCACCAGTCGCTCGGCGGCGCAAAACGGAGTCCCCAACCAGCACAGCAGGTCCCAGACTAACATAAGACTCCGCTGTAATCATTGTTGAGAAGAGATTTCCCCATGCTCCAATCTCTGACAAGTAAACGAGGTGAAGACAGATATCATTTGCCCCTCGGCGGCGGCGGCGGCGTCATCTAGCGCTCCTACCAAGACGACCTGGAACTGGAAGTGGGCGTCTTCGGCGCTGGTCGCCGTGGATGGGGTCCCACACCAGGAGCTGGGGCAGCACGCAGTCGAAGAACAGTGCTAGGCCATGACGGCATCCAAGGGATCTGACGTGCCTGCTGTCGCTGAGCTGCAGGGAGAAGCGGCCCGGCGAGACGCGGTTGGGGGGATCCAGGGTGGGCCGGAAGGGGACGATGGGGTGGCTGTCGAACAAACCGAGGAGGGGCGGGTTGCGGCGGTGGTGGACGCGGAAGCGGCGGCAGAAGCCGGGGCCGGAGGCGAGGCCGCGCCAGCGCTTGCAGACGAGGGAGGCGCGCGGGAGGGAGGACGGCTGCGGCGGGAGGCGGAGGAGGATCTCGGAGAGGAGGTCGTCGTCGTCCAGCGGCGACCGGCGGTGGCGGCGCACCTCGGCGCCCGCCAAGATGGATGCTATGGAGGGCGGACCCCGGCCCTTCTGTGGCGCTCGTTGGACAAGTACGGTTGGCGGCGGCAAGCGGTGGCGGGGGGAGCAAGGTGCGGCCGCCTAGTTGCCTCCTGCCGTATCAGCAGAGGAGAAGCATCTGGGAGAAATTGCGGCGTCGGCTCTGGTGGAAGGCAGGTACGGCAAGCACCTGGCGTCGCTTCAAGAGTGGATGAAAAAAGGTGTTCCCCCATGTGCGTGCACTCTAGCTGCTGGCCGTCGACGAGGATCATCACCCACCGAAGACGTATGTCTCTGTCCTCTCCTCTGTTCATAGAAAGTGGAGCACACCGGCATGATGAGAAATTGCAGTTGGAAGTGAAATTTGATCTTTTGAATCTCAAGTTTCTGTCAACTCTATAACAAGATACTTGAAATTGTTGAATTAAATTCTGTTAACTCCCTTCTAATCAAAAGAAAAAAAGATTTGAAATAGGGAAATACTGAGTGGAAACTGGGGAATTGCAAACAAGTCTTTGTTACAGACAGAAAAGGTGGCTTAGGGATGTGGCAGTGAACATTAGGAAAACTATTGCTAGATCACCACTTCTCAGTTTTTCTATAACAGAACCAATCCTTTCGTTAATATTTTTTTCCATACTTCTTGTATGAAATAATAATTCATACAATTGAATAACTGATTGCTTAGCAAAAGGCTGTTGCAATGGTATTAGTTTATCTTAACAGTCCTTCTGCTGTTCAGCTCTGTTCCTTGCATGAATTTGGAAATGCAGATTATAAAAGGAATAACTTTGCTGCAGCTGGTCGTTGTAAAAGTTTCTCTATAGTAAGCTTTCTTACTTGGATGTAGCAAATAAAGGGTAGAAATTGTTTATATTGGCTTGATCAAATTCAGCATGGAAAAAGAGAAAAGTATGCAGTTCACTGGTAACCATAGAATCCTGCTTCCATTTTAGCCCGGCCTCTCATGGCAGACGTGAATTCAGCGGCAATCTGTTGCCGAGAAGCACATTGTGCTGCAAGGCCTTAAATAAAGTGAAGAACTTCAATGTCAGATTGATGTTGATGATTGATAGGCACGCACTAAAGAAAACATAAATATTAGAAAATAGATTTCTAACACTTAGATAGCAAACATGTGAATGACATGTACTGAAATCAGCGTCTCTGTTAGATAAGTACAGTGAAAGCTTTCTCTTTCTGTGTGTTCTCAGTGTAGAAGCATGTACTAGTATAAACTATGCATCTTTGGGATGTTTTTATCATCCTTGTCAGATAATATGCTTGATTTGAAGAAAGACAACATCGCTGCTCCATCATGAAGCTATGCACAAAGAAAATAGATTCCTCACATAATTGCATCATAGTAAATAGTTTGCTAACACTTTATTGAAATCTGTCGAATTACTCCATAAGAAATAGAGTATGGTAAAAATAGTTTGGTAACACACAAAAATGAAACCGCAAAACACGAATTGTCTTCATGCGATATTATTCCCTAAAAATTGCTAACGCGGAAAAGGACTGAAACTAGATGGCACGACTCAAAAGGGACTCCTGGACGCGTGTATGTCTTCAGTCTTGGTCCATCTTGGAGTCTTCGTCCATCTTGGTTGTTGCTTCAAGGTAGCGCTTCCTCAACTTGTTAAGTGGCGAGCTGACCAGCATAGCAGGTAGTTCCCTTCCGAATTTGTCAATGTGAACCTATGCAAGAGGAAAAGTTAGTTCCGGTCAAACTGCTAGTGCATATGAATATGTTGTGTGCTTTTACCTGCTTGAACTCGTCAGTGTGCTCGTCTCCTGTCCAGGATTCCATGTTTTTAAGAACAAATAGCCCACATGAACAACTGCAATAAATAAAGATAATTGTTAGTGCGCAGTCCTACTAATTTAGTTTGAAAACAAAATTTGACAATTGTGTATGTACCCATCTGACTGTTGTGGGGTCTTCTTCACAAAAACTGGCAATTTTGACAGTAGTGAGTCAGGCCAGTTGCTATTTTGGGCCCCCTTCATTCTTAGAGATAGATTCACATGTGCTTCCATACCTAGCAGCTGCAAAACGGAGTGTCAAATATGATATTTTGTCATTGTCTAACAGTTAAATCATATAACAATTTAGTAATATCCATATTGCAACTCACGGTTTGGCGCAGTTCTAGGCGGTCTTCGTGATCGATCATGGAGTCAAGGATCTGGATCTCCCTTTTGTGTGTGTTCACTATGGCCAAATACCAGTGCGGGTTCTGCAGATTCATAGGCAGGAATATCTAAAAAAATACAATTAGTTTTCGGCTTTCATATGTTTATGTTTTGTGTAGGGTGGTTCTTACCATCTCATGAGCAAGGTAATTGTCCCCTTGCTCTGTACCATATTTTCCAGACAGAACCTCCTTCTGCATGTTAGGAAGCCCATCACGCTTCAGAAGTTGGGTCTTGATTGATCTTTCGAGATAGACCCTTCCATCCTTCCTCACATCTTCAACTTTGCTGGCCCTAAGCAACTCGATGCCAGCATCAAGTAGCTATTTTATTTGAAAAAACACACACAATTAAGATTTCAATTTAAACCAACAATATGAATTTTTTTCCTTTAAAATCACAAAGTAAAGATACCTGTTCTCCCAACCACTTGTCACTTTCTCGGGTAACATTGTCGCTGGTTAAGACACTTAGATGCCTTTGCTCTAGATAAACGTCATCAATGTGAACAAGATCATCAAAAATGGGTGATTCATTTATATAATCTCTGATTTTGTCAACATCAAGCTCATCCTTGTTGCCTTCAGACACAAAGCTGTCATTTTTGACTTTACTCTTCCTAGTCTTTCTTGTTTTCGGTGCGTCGTAATACAGAAAATCATCTTTCTGAAAGGATGTAGACTTCCTTCCTTCTTTACGGATTCTGTACCCAATTGAGTCTTCCTCGGCTACATCTTTAGCTACTTGGTTCATACGGACTGGCATCTTATCAGCGGTCTTCGCAACACTCTGTAACATGCAAGAGAGGTATTATATTGACAGAGAACTTGATTTGTAGCATGCAAGAGAGGTATTATATTTACAGAAAACAACTGGACTTGCAAATAATTAATTTCGTATGTGAGCTTACCTCAGATTTGTGGAAAAGGTTTGGGGATTCATCCTCGGCCTCTTTTACATCCATGGTCATTGCAGCCGACGAAAAACAAATGATCCTGTTTGGCGGATGCGAAGGAGAGACATACACCCGAGGGTCCATTCTGCCCATACCGAAACCACCGCCTTCCACATGACGTGCCTGAGCGCAATCACGGAATCTACCCAACTTTTGGCAGGGCGTGTGAGGCCCCACCCGGGTACCCGACGCCAAAAATGAACGAAATCCGACACCGAACGCACGTTGCGTCACGTCCGGGCACTATTTTAGGGTTTTCGGCCCGGAAAATCATAGAAAATCCATACAGTGCCGAAACGCGATAAATTTTGGCATGCGTGCTTTCCATGGTCATTGCAGCCGACGAAAAACAAATGATGCTGTTTGGCGGATGCGAAGGAGAGACATACACCCGAGGGTCCATTCCGCCCATACCGAAACCACCGCCTTCCACATGACGTGCCTGAGCGCAATCACGGAACTTGATTATAACGCTCGAAAGATTTATTAGACCATTATTAGCCAGGCAAACAGCAACTTGGTTATAACGCTCGAAAGATTTATTAGACCATTATTAAAAACGATTATATAATCAAAGGACCAGAACAACGAATATCACAGGTGGTCAAAGATTGACAAAAGGGCATTGCAGAATTAAGTAAATGCTTGATACAGCCAAAACCGCCATATTACAATCATCATGTCCTACGCATGGAGCCAAAAAGGAAAATGTTCAATATCCAAAGGGAAAATTACATCAAGACACTTGAAAATCCTGACACTTTTAAAAAGTTTAGACAAGTAGATAGCTGATTCAACTGATGTGTGGCTCTTCAGCATAATTAACGCCTGTCCAACTTTGCCCGCAGCTGATGAGAATGGATAGAGAAAATACATTAGATGGAAAGTGTGGGCAACACATTCTATGAGGAAACATAACTTATTTTATCTGCGCCAAATGTTAGAAATATCACTGAAAAAACAGCGCGTCCTTACTCATGTTTGGGCTTCTTTTTCTTCATAGTCTCCTGGAATGGCTTCAACCTGCCCTTCGATGGAGCACCTTTTGGAATAATTGGTATTGGATCCAGAACTTTAGTTGTGAAGGTTTGGCGTGCCCCAGAAAAATATGCCGGCAAAGGACCAAATGATGCTATGTTAGTATTCTCGTCATTCTCACCCTCATCAATAATACTGTTGAGAAATGCCATCACCCTCTCTGATTGCGCTGCGGATTTCGAAGCCTTAAAAAAAGCAACGCTTGCATCGTTACGGAGCTCATGGAAACGATCCATCCGTTCTGACCATCGCTGCGTACTGGCACTCCTGTCTGAATCGAAGGCAGGCTTGGCTTTCATCGTCCATCTTTTAGCAACACAACAACTAGGAATGGTGTCTAACCCAACGCACTTCAGAATAGCAAATATATGTGTGCATGGAATATCCTCACTCTCCATCTTCCGGCATTGGCAGTACACACTCGCTATCACCGAGCCCACATAAACACACCTCACATCAAATCTTACTTGCCTGCGCTCTTTATGAACAACTGCAAACCTCGTCAAACTATCTTCCTTGTTCACCTCCTCGACTTGCCATTTTGATAACCTCACGATCTCCCCCTTAACCTTCTCGAACATTATAGGGGTGTAGATATATGACGCATTTTTCTCCAGTGGGTCAGCTGTTAATTCAGTGAAGGGCACCGTCTGTGAGGCCACGGCATCCATTGCAGCCTCATTCCTTCGCATAACTGAGATGCAATGCTCATGGTGTTGCAGCAAATCAATAAGTCTCATTCTCCTGTCCAGCTGCACATGAAGCGTAGAATTTAGACTTTCGCTCCTTTGATTACTTCTCATGCCCAGGAAGTACCTCCCTTTGGTATAGGCTGCAGACCACTTCTTTCTTAGCTCGTACATCTTGCAGATCCACGTGTCTTTTTCCGTTATCCCATAGTGTTTGTTGAACTGGAGCCAACCTCTCTCAAAATTTTATCCATGAAAAGACGAGTACTCCCTCCTTTCCGGTTTATAGGGCTTATCTCAAAATTTTAGTTTTTTCATTTTATAAGGTTCAATTTGGTTGTTCCCCAACACATGTTCAGATTACAAGATGCATTAAATCATTGCATGCAAGTATTAAGAGAAAATTGATCAATGCATGTAATTTATGCATGCATGCATTGCAATTAATGCATTGGTAAACATACTTTTTTGAGGAAAATAAGAGCATTAATTGGGTGCTTTTGCAAACTACAAAAGGTATTCCACCACTCACCATCTCTCTTGGTTGATGAGACTTTTGATTGAGCCTTATAAATCGGAAAGAAGGGAGTAGATGGAATATGTGGGCTATTGAAGTCGAGCATTTAGTAGATTACTGAACTCACCAGCTAACCTGTAGGGTCATTCATCGCAAAAGAAAGCTAAAGGGCGATGCATGGTCATATATATAAGCATCTTGTCATGTTAGCTAATTTTCCATTATACGTAAATAATGTAGCTACATAACTTTGGCTTCATGACAAAAAGATTGGGTATTAGGCATCTCCAATCACAATTGGCTAATTTGCCCTCTATATGTCACGGACACAACTGGACAGTGCCTGAGGGTATGCGCGGCAAACCCCCCTTTGTTCACGCACACAATCACACCCTATAAATTATTCTTCAATTTTTTACTCATTTCAACGAACAGGTCGCATACTACACCGCCTAAGCACGCGCAAAGCACGCTCGGGCGCTGTGAAGACCACACGGATGATGCACACAAGCTGCACGAGCTCGGTGGCCAGCACACACGCACACAACTTCATGAGCACGGTGACCAGCACACAGCATGCACGCGGGATCAAACACCCCTAAAACCAATCCCAATCAAATAGACTGAGTATGAAGGGTTTACTTAGGTAAGCTTTTTTTCTTCTCTCCCGCCCGAGCTCTGTTCAAGTATGGAAAAAAAAATAGGTGCTCTGATTGAAGATGTTTTTTCAACATAATACAGACGCAAACGCTCATATATATGCGTATACACTCACCTCTATAAACGGACACACGTACAACCTTGTAGTCGACGGGAGCACTCCTTCCATCGAAAGCGTATTGCCGGAAATTTTGAAATAAATTTAGGATAAATGCGAGCATCAAGAATTAAACTCTGGTGGGCTGGGGATACCACTGTCCTCCTAATCATCCGATCACAGGTTGGTTCATGATTGAAGATGGTCTTACAACATAATGTGCCTGTCCAGACCGCATTGGTTGCCCCCTTTTTTTATCTTCTTTCAACCAACAATTTGTCATCTTGTTTTGCATGAGACTTCTCATCGGCCATGATGGCTTTCGCAATTTCGGGTAATTATCACATCTTTGGGTGACTAGACTCACACAAACTTTCAAAGGTAACAACTAGTTAAAGAAGTTGCGCTGTCAAGTGAAGTGCGAACAATCCATGTTAGGATAACGTTTAGTTTTCATGCGAGACATGCCCCCATGAATCCTTAACTGGCGGATATCCACTTGGAGAGCCCAGAGCATTCAATCTCATTGTCCCCCCTACATCAAGAAGCGTCGCCCGACGGGGATGGTCCAAATGTTTCCTCGCTCGATCTAACAACCTGTAACCAACCACAGCCGATAGATGAATACACAGTTGGAATAGAGTGATATAAATCCCAAGCTCTAGGTCAAATGAGTCGCTTCACATTGTATTTGATCATCCAAAAAATAGTAGGCCAAGATTCATAACTCATTCAAACCGGCGGATATCCTCTCGGAGAGCCCAGAGCATGCAATCACATTGTTCCCCCTACATCGAGAAACAACATCCTATAGGGGTGGTCCAAAGGTTTCCTTACCCAATCTAACTGAGTCAGAGCATCAACCTGTAACCAACCACACCTGATAAATGAATACATTGTTGGAATAGAGTGATATAACTCCCAAGCTCGAAGTCAAATGAGTGGCTTCACACTATATTTGACCATCCGCTAGTAAATGCACTTGAATTCTAAGGACATACACACACGTCATGCATGATGTGTCTACGTTTATTCGGTAGCTCTCTAGTTTCTAAACTCCTCGACTCCTGCTTCTTGAGTCGATTCTCCGCCCCATGCGGGAGAAGAAGCGACCGAAAAAGCCTTTGGGAAGACCACTCTAGATTCCTGTCGCTAGGCACAACTATAGCCAATTCGTGTGTGATTCAACCCAACTAGGGAGAGGAAAGGAGGCTAGGTTGAGTCCAACTCGAAGGGAGGTTTTGTCTGCTTCCACGATTGCGCGAAAGATGACGATGACCTGCTTCGGGGGATACAACGGCGAATGGGGATGGAGAACTAGATGGTGATCATCCCATCGGTAAACAAGGCGTGGGCCAGGCAGTTGTGTTAGGGTCGTTGCTTGTCTTGTTCCTCGAGAGCTCCCGCGTCAGGCTCAACATCTCGCACATGGTGAAGCACATCATGGTGGTGACCATGGACGAGGGCCTGCTCTGGCCGAGCCCCGCCGTGCACTCGCACTACCAACATCACCTCTTGGACGTGGATAGCCTTGAACTCTCCGACGCCAAGAGCTACTAACCATGGACTACCTCAGACTCATTTGGAGCAATGAGCACGCCACACCTTTCAGAACCATGACTAGTTCATCGTCAATGAGATCAAGTGCGAGTTGGAGATGGAGCAATGGAGGAGCCTGGTTGAGAGGGTGTGGACCGTTGCAACGCCTATGGCTTGGAGAATGGTAAGCCAGGGGGAGAGAGTGATAATCGAGGAGAAAGAGAAAGCCTATCGACATGAACTAGTATGCTAAAACTTTATTAGGACGTGGCAGAGTGGGGGCAAATTTACCCCAACCCCGCGTCTGCTGAATCCTCGAAATTCTCAAATGCCTACCTTCAGGTTTTGACACTGCAAATGCGTCACGAATTCAGCTCGAGGAGTTAGCCAATTCAGCCTGGCTCCACCGGCGGAGTCGGGGCGTTGTCAAACATGTCCTAACTCCACAACTTTCAACTTATCATAATAATCTAAGGCCCCGTTCGGGAACGGACCACTCCCGCAGCTCCGCTCCGCTCGGTGCTGGAAACGAGGAGCGACAGAATAGCTACTCCACAAAAATGAATTGCGTGCCGCTCCGCTCCACCATTTCAGCTCCACGGAGTTGGGAGCCGGAGTGTTCCCGAACGGACCCTAAGTGTCTACTCTAGATTCCTAACTTTCAACTACAAATCCTCAAGTTTCGAAGCAGAGTCGTGAGAACATAGACATTTTTAAATAGAGATGACCAATTTTCTTATTGTAGAAGATAATACAATCACACACAAAAGGTTCAGTTCCTCATGGTCTCAACCAATTTATTACAAACCAAATAACCCAAGGCCGTTATATCTTCGTGGTGAAACGGTATGAAGCGTAGGAGATGCTGGTGTTGGTCCAGCTATGGTGGATCAGCTCCGCCCTGGACTCCTCCCCGGCGGCGCCGAGCGCGACGTGCAACGGGTAGAAATGATGCGGCGATGGGTGCGCCACCTCAGCCTGGGGCGCCTTCTCCTTGTATCGCTTCACGTCCTCGTACCTGGCCATGCCAATGACGAATGAAAACGTAGAAACAAAAATCAGCACGACCACGACGGCGGTCGAATTTCCAATCAAGTTCGTCAGAGGCTCGCTCATAGCCATGGTCAATATTTACCTCCCGTCTAGGAGCGAATCCTTGAGCCAGGTGTCGAAGTCGGAGGCCCACTGCGGCGGCGGCGCGTCGTGAGGCCCCATCTTGGCGAGGTTGTGCGTGGCGGTGCCGGAGCCGATGATGAGCACGCCGTCGTCCCGGAGCGGCGCCAGCGCCCTGCCGAGGTCGTAGTGGTAGGTGCCGTCCCTCTCAGTCTGCACGGAGAGCTGGCACACCGGTATGCCGGCGTCGGGGTACATGAGCATCAGCGGCACCCAGGCGCCGTGGTCGAGCCCGCGGCCGTGCTCCTCGCTCACCGGCCCGAACCCGGCGTCCTCCAGGAGCTTCTTGGTCCTCTCGGCCAGGTCAGGCGCGCCCGGCGCAGGGTACGTCAGCTGCGTACGCATACGTGCGACCGAGCAATGTCAACTTGCATTCGTGACGCATTTGCAGTAGGAAAGAGGAGACGTCGACAGGGGCGGCCAAACTCGGACCTTGTACATCTGGTGTGGGAAGCCATGGAAGTCGTGGATGGTGTCGTTGGTGCCGCGGACGACGTTGACCGCCGGAGCGTCCGTCTCCCAGTGAGCCGACACCACCAGGATGGCGCGCGGCGCCTGCGTGCCCGCGATCGCCGCCGGCAGCCACGACTGGAAGAAGCTCCGCGCCGGGATCGTCTCGTCGATGCAGAGCGTCGGCGCGCCGTGCGACAGGAAGAAGGTGTCCATGGCAACCTACGACGGCGGTGTTTGGTATGGTACTCTGGTTTGGGCTTGGCTTGGCTCTGTCCCATCCATCACCGGCAGTCCCTCTATTTATGGGCGCTGCGAGCGTGGTGGTTGATGGAGTTCTTCTGACTTGGTGACTTTCTCAGCACTTCTCCTTTTGACATTCTCGTGTGTTGTGTTGGGTTGGAGTCCTTGACATAATCTGTCTGAATAAAATACAGTTGCAAGGAAAGGAAGTCAATAGATTCACTATGTGAGACATAAAAATTACTCCAGGAGTGTACACTCGCAAGACTACTAATGCAGTCGAGAGTTGATCTCCTATTCTATTGTAATTGAACACGTGACCCCTTGAAGAAAATATCCATGAAAGGAATCGCTAGGTTTACTTTGTAGATGTTTTGACCCCTTGATTACTTCGTTGAGAAGAACTCGGCAGCTAACCTATAAGGCCATCCATCGGGAAAAAGAGAACTAAAGGGTGATCATGGTGTCTAATAAGTAAGCATAACCGTCTTTATCAAGTTAGTCTGCTTACCAGCATATACATGACTAATATGGCTAGTAACTATGGTCGTCTACCGTTTCAGTCTAACTTAATGGCTAGTGGCAGTTTATTTTGTTGTTGCTTTTGTTCTTCTTCTAACGATGAAGCAACAATTCATCATCTTGTCTTGAAGGTGTTTGTTACTGATAACTGTTGCGTTTAAAAATTTAACATTATCAAATCTTTGGGTACCACCGAACTGAGCGTAGCTCAGATGGTTAGATTCCCCGTGGTGGAACCAGCCACCAGGGTTCAAGTCCTAGACTTGGTTCAGTCTTTCCGGCAATGTTCGTTCACTGGGAGAAGATATTCCCGTCGACTATGAATATGCGTGTGCATGTATGTGGGCATCTTCGTTGTACCGCGTTAAAAAAGATCTTTGGGTAGCCGACTCACACAAATTTTCAAAGGGGACAAGTAATTAAAAAAGTTGTGCTGCCAAGTCAAGTAATGGACACTCCATGTCGGGGTAACGTCCAAATCTCATGGAAGATATGATCCATGCACCATTTATGTTGGCACGAGGCCTCTACACCCTTCTTCGTTGTTGCATGTGTCGTAGCTAGAGATTGAAGTCGTCTCGGCTAATATAAAAAGTAAACTTTCAACAACAACATCATAGCTTTCAACTAACATGCTACTGACTTTCAATAATCGCAAAAAAAAATAGTTCTCCCTAGATGGCAAATAGCATCCAATGTAACTCAATTTCCACAACATTCAAATTATGTTCCAAAAAAACCATTCAACTTATCATAATCCTAATTTCAACTCTAGGTCCTAATTTTCAAGTCTTATGCTACCCGCGAATAAGCAAAATCCCAATGTTTAACGACGAACACCAACTATGAACTCTCACGTCACTAACTTCATCTAAAAATCCTCAACTTTCAACCCTCACAATATCAACTTCTAAATAATCAAGATCCCAACCCAACTCTCACATCCCCAACTTTCAACTCAACAAATCCGAATTTGTGCCATCAAGTCCTAGCTTCCATCCCCATAACCATGTAGTTACAATTAGCAAGCTACTAGGTTTCAGCTAGGAAAAATTTAATAAGAAGGAAAAGCAGAAAAAAATTATCGGGCTATATGCGCCGAGGGGTGTGGTCGGTGGGATAGGTGTCGACTCGATCCGTCTGTAGGGAGAGCTTGCACAACGTGATGTTTGCGCCCAAGTGTACGAGCAAAAGTGGGAGCCACAGGTTGTGGTGCTCGCTTACAAGTGAACCTATCGTCCTCAATAAGCTTGATGATTCTCTTGGTCATGTCTCATGTACCCGGTGCTAGGTATGTCAACTACATACCTCTGAAAAATATTGCTACTACGTTACATTGAATTTGTGGTATGCAGTTTCTTATCTTGGACCTATGACCAACTAACAACTTATTGTCTCCATTATATTCTCCTCCATCGCCCCTACTCTGCCATCTTGCTGTCACCCAAGTTCAATGTTCTAGGGAGGGTATGTTAGTCGATCTCACCCATTGTTCCTGTAGTCGATCTCGCCATTATTGTTCTCCTCCACGGCTCCACCCACATTTGAGGATGTTGTTGCTACTTCCTACCTAACCTATTGCCATTGTGGGCCTTTTAAGCTTGAAGACCATAAAGGGCATTAATCTAAGGAGATGTGTGGCGAGGGACGCTACCCCAAAACCTGACTCTAACATGGGGCAAGGCAAAATCGAGTCGGTGGGGAAGCAGAGAGGGCAACGACGAAGTCAACGTGTAAAAAAAGTTTCGTCACTCTTGTGAGTGTGCACTCCCGTCACTAAAATAACAATGGGTGTGTCAAGAACTCAGTCGACTGAGACTTAATGAGTCCCAGCCGAGTGACGTCAGCGTGTTTTTTTTTTTTGCTACAAGCGACACGGCTGGATGCTACAAATGGCGATGAAAAATATTGTGATGGTATTGCAAGTAACAACAACAAATGCTACAACTGTTCTAACTAAAATACTACAACCGTCAATGAAGGATGTTGCAACCAGTGAGATGACGTGCTACAACCGATGAGGGACGACATGGTACAACCAGCAAGACGGTTGTTACAACCGGTAGGAAAAAATGTTGCAAACGATGACACAAAATGATGCAAGGTCGACTGAGACTTGGTTAAATCTCAGTCGACTGAGTATAAGGAGGCCCGAATGATAATTATACTACAAATGCGGGCAATCTTCAATGGACCTTACGAAGTTCACTGGTGGGCCTGCTTAATTAAACCCAAATGATAAGTGCCACACATGTGACACGAAGCACTCCGAGCCTGACGTCTTTTACAACTAAAGTTGCCATCCGAAAAGAAAAAAAAACTTAAACTTGCCATCCGAAAAGAAGTTACCATGCTTGACAATTAAAGTTGTCATCCTCGTGTCACTAAACTTGCCATAAAATACGTTCGGAGTTGCCATGTATTCGTGCCACACGTGTGGCACTTATCAGTGTCCTAATTAAATTAGGACCATTGATTCTTGATTGGCCCGTAAAACCCGATGTGTCTAGCAAAGCTCCTAAAATAAAGATCGTGTGCTCGTTCCCTCACTAAAAGAGTGTGTGACTTACCGTTGCTGTTGTGTTGTTTCAAGGCACCTCGATCAAAGTGTTGAAAAATTATAAACTCTTTTATGAAATACCCGCCTCTCTGCCCCCGCGTCGTCTCGCCTGAGGCGACACGGGCGAATCCCAGCCCGCGCCGCCGGGCCGGCCTCCCGCCCCCCCCTTCCTCCCCTCGCTGTCGCCGAAGGAGGCCGCCGGGCTAAGCCTGGGCGGCGGACGGTGGCGGCGGGGTCGGCTTCCTCTCGCCAGGCCGCGGGATCTCGGGGTGGGGAGGCTCGATCCCCTTTCTGCGTCGAGAGTTGGATCTGTTCGAGGCTTTGGCTGCGTCGCCGGTGGACCTCCGAGCTTCTTCTCCGACGGGACGGCTCCCTGGCAGCGGCTCTCGCGGGTGGCGGTCGCGGGCTGCGTCGTGGACGGGCGACTGGTCTTTGGCTAGCTGCTCCTCTCCGGCGGTCGGGGCGGGCTCGGCCCCTCGCCTGCCTTGTGGGGCGCGTCCCTGGTCGGGCCAGTGGCGTGCTGGCCTCGGGTGGCTCCTGTTTGGCGCTGCGTTGGTGGGATGCCAGATCGGCCGGATCTGGCCCGTCTGCGTCTTCTTGACCGGCAGGGAGGTGAAGTGCTTGGTGGCTCTCTGGTGCTGCTGGCGCGGTGGCACTGCGAGAAGGTGGGCGGGTCAGTGAAGGTGCAGTGCGTGAGGGTGTTGGTGGTGTTGGGGATACTCTGGGCGAAAGCTTGGCTGGTCTTGCTGGCCGGCGGCGTCGGCGTCTGTGGACGTCGTTTAACCTCCTTGGAGGCATCGTTGTGGAGTCCGGCATCCTCTTACACCCTCGGATCTTGCTCTTCGGGTGAAAGCCTAAGGCCCGGTTGGGTCGGGCGACCGGCGTCGACATCGGCGCTTCCCTCTTTGGGGCGTCGCCTTGAAGAGCTTCGGATCCCGGTAGCGTGCTTCATGGGCTGGACGCTCGCGGCATTGTGGTCGGCAGGTGCCCGTCTGGCAATGCGGATGTTGCGCGGCTTCCTGTTTGTGGCAACGATGGCGGCTTCGGGCGGAGTCAGGTTTGATGATGGTTCTTGGTAGTCGGTCTCTTCCGGCGTGTTCGAGGAGTCGCCGCTCTGGCGCTGGCTCGGCGTAAACCCAACGCTTTTCTCCTGCAATGCTCGTCGACAGTCGGAGCTGCCTGGTCGCCGGCGCGTGTGGTTGACTGTTTGGCATCGGCCGGCGCAAGCCTCGACGCTTCCCCTCGGCGGCGTGTGTGCGTTCTTGTGTGGGTTGCCAGGTCGCCCTGTGTGCCTTGTTTCTGCGGGCCAGTTGTGACGGTTTTCACCCGATTTTCCGTTTATTAACCGGGCAATTCTCTTCAAGCTTATTTAATGAATCGGGCCTAAGGGACCGCGTTTAAAAAATAAATAAATAAACTCTTTTACATACACGAACAGAATCATGTAAAACATGCCATGTAAGACAGCAAGAGTAATACACTGTCAAGGACCACGCCCCAACACGAAAGCAAGTGATCTTGACAACACATTTCAAGACCCACGAGCCCACCACACCTAGCGTGACATGCTTATTAGTGCCAACCAGTTCACCGAGGCTCGCGCGAGTCAGCCAACGCAGCTCGATCGAGGCCGTCAGTTCTTGGCGGTGAAACGATACGAGGCGTACGAGAGGGAGGCGTTTGTCCAGCTACTGTGGATCAGCTCCGCCTTGGACTCGTCGCCGGCGGCGCCGAGCGCGACGTGCAGCGGGTAGAGGTGCTCCGGCCGCGGGTGAGCCGTCTTGGCGTTCGGCGCCTTCTCCTCGTACCGGTTCACGTCGTCGTACCTGCCCATGCCAAAAGACAAACGAACTCAGAATCAGAAGAAGAAAAATGGCAGCGGCAGCACCATGAATCCATGATCGAGACGAGAGGCTCCTGGCTTTGCAGGTTCCGTCGTCACCGTGGGTGGCTAGCATGCATTACCTGCCGCCGAGAAGCGAGTCCTTGAGCCAGGTGTCGAAGTCGGAGGCCCACTGCGGCGGCGGCGAGCCGGAAGGCCCCATCTTGCGGAGGTTGTGGGTGGCGCTGCCGGAGCCGAGGACGAGGACGCCCTCCTCCCTGAGCGGCGCCAGCGCCCTGCCGAGGTTGTAGTGGTAGGCGGCGTCGCGGTCGGGCTGCACCGAGAGCTGGCACACCGGGATGTCGGCGTCCGGGTACATGAGCATCAGCGGCACCCACGCGCCGTGGTCCAGCCCGCGGCTCCGGTCCTCCTTCACCGGCCCGAACCCGCCTTGCTCCAGGAGCTCCTTGGTCCGCTTGGCCAGATCAGGGGCGCCCGGCGCAGGGTACTTGAGCTGGATGGTTCCAATGGTACACTTCAGTTAGTTCAAGCAGAGAAGACTGGAAACAAATGCCCATACAGCTGAAGCTGAAACCATGCATCCTTACGTCAAACTGATGAATTGATTCAGAACATGTTTAACTAATTCTTGTTTTTAAAGAGACCGTGTTTATCAATTCATCGATATCGTAAGAGTTTAGCGGTAGCCGCTGAATCCCAGTTGATCAAGGCTGTATGCACGCACGCCACCACTCACCAGAGTATCGAATTGTGTGCCAATGCAAGACTGACATCAGACCGGTAGCAAGTAGTAGTAGGTGGGGAATCAATCTTGGATGCTCATTTCGACCACCTCTGACGCCTGAATTGTCTTACTGTAGTGGTTGTTGATCAATCATCAACCTTTTCAAATGACAGTGGCAAGCCCACCATGCCTACACCTTATCTAACAAGCAAGCCCATCGATATCCACATGGGGCCAGGGGGGTGGTGATACTCAGATTAGGTGGATGCTGCATACTACTCCATCTGTCTATCATAATTTCTATTCAGTATGGCTTAGTGTTTATCACGGGCGCTCCATATGCCAAGTTCACCGAATTATCCGTCAGGAACCTACTACAAAGTCCACAATACAGATTGACATTTGGGCGCCGTTGGTTCAAAGAAATATCGTAAGAGTTTTGGAGAATTACGTATTTCGTATAATTATTTTCTCCGTGACTTGTTTGGTTTATTTATAGGATTGGAATGGAACTAAAAAGAATTTTTGCTGTGGTCACTTCAGAATGGAATTCAGAAAAGGAACAACTATTTGTTTCTATGGGAACTATGGCATGCACCTAATTACTGTTTTGGAAGAGATCATTGATTCTTGTGATGCAAACAAACAATTTACGTTACATAATTTCCATGATTTCAATTCATATAGGGTTCATTGTGCCATGATACCGCATCTTACATTTTTTGTGTTGTTGTGCTTTTAGAATTCGACGAGTCAAAGAGGCCCGAATATGCGACTTCTAAGATCATAGTCAAATTTCTGGTCTCTTCCTTCTCTTCTTTGTCTGGTGACATGCCCTTCTACCTCACCTAGCCCCACTAGCCGAACTCTAACCGCATCCTCTCTTCCCCAATTTTGCTGTCTCGGTTTTCACCTCGCCTCGCTGGGACTAGTATAGTGTAAAAAACGTTCTTATATTTTGGGACGGAGGGAGTAAAACCCAAAAGCAATCCTCTAAACCAAGCACCAAACCTTAGCGCCGCCACAATGCTACGCCGCATCGCATCCATTGCCGCCCCGCGGGCCTTCTTCTCACCCTCTCCAGTGACGGGGTGCACCCTTTCCTTGCTCACCACCACTCTGACGAATGCTAATTAAGCATCTACACCGAGTCCAGCGGCCTGCTGATTGCAATCGAATGCGTGCTAAGTTGCTAACTACGAACTGTAAACCATCCGCCAAAGTGTATTCTGAATATGTACAATTTTTTAAGTTAACGATGTTGCATGATATAACACTGTTTTTTTTCTCACAAAATTCAAGTGATCACGCCCAAAAAAAGATGCCCAACTTTTTTTGAGCAAGTTCTGGAAAGGAAATACTACCAACCAATTTTGGCGTGCGCCCCTGCCATGACAACGGCGCAATCCGCCAGTTCTGGCTATTGGAATGGAACAGCGAATCCACACGACGGTCAGATTCTGACAGACCCAACCAACCAGCCAGGACCGCATCTCATCTCAGTCGAACCAGAAACGAGAAGGGGATTCCCGACGGAATCTTGCACGAGAAAGGGAGAAAAGGCAAGCCGGGGAACGGACCTGGTACATGGACTTGGGGAAGCCGTAGAAGTCGTGGATGGTGTCGTTGGCGCCGCGGACGACGTTGACGGCCGGCGTGGCCGTCTCCCAGTGGGCGGACACGATCAGGATGGCGCGCGGCCGCTCCGAGCCCGCGACGGCCGCGGGCAGCCACGACTGGAAGAAGCTCCGCGCCGGGATCGCCTCGTCGATGGAGAGCGTCGGCGAGCCGTGCGACAGGAAGAAGGTGTCCATGGCCGGCGCGGCCGGCGGGCGCCTCCCGGTGGCGGCTTCTGGGTGCTCCTGGTGGTGGTCGTCGGCGCGCGGCTGTGGAGTCGCGTGCCTGTCCTCCGGTTTGGGCTTGGCTTGGCTGTGGGTCTGCCCCATCGCCGCCAGCGGGGGCTTTCCTTATTGTGCGCGCCGCGGGCGTTTGGTGCCTGGTGTTGACGCGGTTCCGGGTTCTCGGCTCGGCGTGTTTCAGACGATGCTCGTGTGTCGCGTGGTTGGTAGGAGTAGGAGGAGAGCCCACACGCGGCGTACGCCTGCTAATTCTCTCCTCTTTCTTGCCTTCCTTGTTTTGGCACCGACAGCAACGAGTCAATGGCATTTCCTTTTTTCATTTTTGTGAAGAGGCATTTTCCTTTTCGACAATAGGCATAAAGAGGGCATATTTCGCGGACGCGCGGATTTGATGAGCATGGTTGCACGCGCACCCTTTATGAATAGTAAATTTTAAAAATACTAGAAAATATCTGATTTTTCTTGTGACACACACTCGTGTATGAAGTTTCACAATAAAATGACACTCGTGGTATAATGTGCAAAAATCGACAAAATCGATGCTATATTAAAAAGGACTGTTTGATGAATAGTAAGGCCCCGATTGTATTTTCTTCACTAAGAATACATCGGGTGTTATTTCTTCATGAAATTTCACACTTGAATAGAATGGTCGACCAAGTTTGATACCCAAAATTTCAGATTTTAGAATTCTCCCACTATTCTTTTTAATTTACTATTCATGCAGGTGCACATGAAACCATGTTCACCTTTATATTTTGTACCACACAAAAAGAACACATTTACTACTCCACCAATAATCATCAAAATAAATGTAATCTTGGGATGTCAGTTTCTACAAGTAATCTTTACATGCATGTCTCGATCAATATAAATTTAATACAAAAACCATTAGAGTTTTAGATGCCTGTTGGCACTAAAAACGATCATTAAATTTTTTAGATTCAAGAACAATCAGTCATTCATGTATGAGTTCACAAAAAAATCATTCATTTAGAGCCTAATAAAGGAAGCTATCAATCCTACATTTTTAAGAAGTTCATCCCCACTACAACGCATTCTCTCAACATTCATATTGCCACTTCAACATTGCCATGTTACACTTCAGTTACAAACAACACACCTCAGCATGTGTGCCATGTCATCAGTTCAGTACTTCAGTTACAAACAACAATTCGTCCGTCCGTGATGCCACGTCATTTGCTGACATTTTCCCCTGCGGTATTTCCTATTGCCCCGTTTGGTATTCATTTTCTTCCAAGCAGGTTCCCATGGTGACGTTTGCTTTCCTCTCCTGAAGGGCCATTGCACCGTTTCTTTTCTTCTATGCGTCATTTTCCCCCCAAATGACTCATCGTCCCAACGCCTCTTGTCTTCTCCACCGGAGCGTTCTTCTTTCCCCATAGGATTCCCATCGCAGCTTCCTTCCCCCAAACCCCACGACAGACATTCTCTCTCTCCACCTTCTTTCACAAAGAAATGACATTCGTGACCCGCAAAAAAATGACATTCGTGGAATTCTATGCAAAAATGCCAAAATCGATGCTATATTAAAAAACACTGTTTCACGAATAAATGTGGATGGGCTCATAGCCAGTGGTGACAGTGCAGTGGCACTTCTCTGCCCACCCATGTTTGAATCTGTGGGCGACAATTAACCACTCTAGTTAATTTCGTGGAGCACATGTGTGTCACACCTTCTTCTTAATTAAAAAGCAGCATGGCCTTCTCCCCCTGTTGCTCCAGTTTTTTATCATTAAAATAAATGTAATCTTGGGATGTTTATTACTACAAGCAATCTTTACATACATGTCTCGATGAGTATAAATTTAATACAAAAATCATTAGAATTTTATATCCTATCAGCAGTAAAACACAATCATCAAATTTGTTAGATTCAAGAACAATCAGTCATTCGTGTATCAGTTCACAAAAGAATCATTCATTTAGTCCCTAATAAAGGAGGCTACTAATTACTCCTATAACGGATGTTGGGGTATGGCCTCATGGGGGTCTTCGAGGATGAGAGTACCCTCTGAGGCGTCCGTTTTGCAGTGGCTTCCCGCGGGGCTCTTCGCGTCGTCCAATATGCCCGGACGACGCATGCCTGGGCGACCCGCCTTGTTGGTCCATGAAGGATGAACCGCGTGCGCACCTGGGGCCACTGTTATGGGGTGACTTCGACCTTAGAGTCCCGCAAGCAGTGGCCAGTCGGCGGCCTTCGCCCCGCCCCGGGTTGGTTCGGTCGCGAAAGGCGAAGCGTGGGTCACCTTCGAAGCTTTGGTAGTTGCGGATGCTTGCTAGAGTTCTAGTCATAAGAACATGTGATCCAAGTACGGAAAGTATGTTAATTTAGGCCTCTCCCTCATAAGTATGATGATTATCACTATCATCTCATATTCAAGTGCCTAGGGACAATTCATTTTCTCGTTGTTCTCCAAAACTCTCTACTTTATTATCCTTTTATTTAAACATCATCTAACTCTTTATTATCTTGCAGAGCTATCTTTTTATTCTCGCAAAGTAGTTTTATTTCTTGTTGGAGACACAATCTTGGAGGCCGTTCCAAGGTTCACTAAAGCTGTGATCGTTGTATTTTGTCCAGAGTACTTGAGAGCACCCATAGAGGAAGTTACCCAGAGGCTGATGATAGAGAGTGAAGCAAGAGGATGGTCGGGGATGCTTGGATAACTTGATTGTATGCACCGGAGATGGAAGAATTGTCCTGCAGGGTGGAAGGGTCAGTACAAAGGCCACACCAACAATCTAACGGTCATTCTTGAGGCAGTTACAATGATGGATCTTTGGATATGGCATTCATTCTTTGGTTTGCCTGGCTCTCACAATGACTTGAATGTGCTGTCGAGATCACAACTTTTCTCTAGGCTTATTATAAGAGATGCTCCTGCTTGCAACTACTCGGTTAATGGGCACAACTACTCGATGGGTTACTACCTTGCGGGTGGCATCTATCCACAATGGGTCACCTTGGTCAAGACATTTCGTGTCCAAAAGGTAACAAAAATATTCACTTTGCCCAATGTCAAAAGGCTGCTAGGAAAGATGTGGGGAGAGCCTTCGGTGTGCTACAGAAGAGCTTTGCAATTGTTCATCACCCTTCCGAATACTGGAGCTCCAAGGTTCTATGGCGGATCATGACTTGTTGCATCATATGCATATAATGATCATTGAAGATGAGAGGGATATGCACGAGAACTTTCGGTAGATCACCAACGGGACTCTGGTTGAGCCAGGGTATGGTTCGAATAGGATCTTGGTGTTGGGGAACGTAGTAATTTCAACAAAATTCCTACGCACACGCAAGATCATGGTGATGCATAGCAACGAGAGGGGAGAGTGTTGTCCACGTACCCTCGTAGACCGAAAGCGGAAGCGTTAGCACAACGCGGTTGATGTAGTCGTACGTCTTCACGATCCGACCGATTAAGTACCGAACGCACGGCACCTCCGAGTTCAGCACACGTTCAGCTCGATGACGTCCCTCGAACTCCGATCCAGCCGAGCTTTGAGGGAGAGTTCCGTCAGCACGACGGCGTGGTGACGATGATGATGTTCTACCGACGCAGGGCTTTGCCTAAGCACCGCTACGATATTATCGAGGTGGATTATGGTGGAGGGGGGGCACCGCACACGGCTAAGAGATCAAGAGATCAATTGTTGTGTCTATGGGGTGCCCCCCTCCTCCGTATATAAACAGGGGGAAGGAGGAGAGGGCCGGCCAAGGGGGTGGCGCGCCCTAGGAGGGGGAAACCTACTCCAAGTAGGTTTGCCCCTCCCTTTCCTAGTCCAAGAAGGAGGGGGGAGGAGTGGGAGAGGGGAAAGGCAAGGGGGGCGCCCCCCCCTCCTTGTCCTATTCGGACTCAAGGGGAGGGGGCGCGCCTCTTGCCCTGGCCGGCCCCTCTCTCTCTCCACTAGGGCCCAACAAGGTCCATTAGTTCCCCGGGGGCGGGGGGGGGGGTTCCGGTAACCCCCGGTACTCCGATAAATGTCCAAAACCTTCCGGAACCTTTCCGGTGTCCGAACATAGTCGTCCAATATATCGATCTTTACGTCTCGACCAATTCGAGACTCCTCGTCATGTACATGATCACATCCGGGACTCCGAACAACCTTCGGTACATCAAAACACATAAACTCATAATATAACCGTCATCGAACTTTAAGCGTGCGGACCCTACGGGTTCGAGAACTATGTAGACATGACCGAGACACGTCTCCGGTCAATAACCAATAGCGGAACCTGGATGCTCATATTGGCTCCCACATATTCTACGAAGATCTTTATCGGTGAAACCGCATAACAACATACGTTGTTCCCTTTGTCATCGGTATGTTACTTGCCCGAGATTCGATCGTCGGTATCCCAATACCTAGTTCAATCTCGTTACCGGCTAGTCTCTTTACTCGTTCCGTAATACATCATCCCGCAACTAACTCATTAGTTACAATGCTTGCAAGGCTTATAGTGATGTGCATTACCGAGTGGGCCCAGAGATACCTCTCCGATAATAGGAGTGACAAATCCTAATCTCGAAATACGCCAACCCAACAAGTACCTTCGGAGAAACCTGTAGAGCACCTTTATAATCACCCAGTTACGTTGTGACGTTTGGTAGCACACAAAGTGTTCCTCCGGTAAACGGGAGTTGCATAATCTCATAGTCATAGGAACATGTATAAGTCATGAAGAAAGCAATAGCAACATACTAAACGATCAAGTGCTAAGCTAACGGAATGGGTCAAGTCAATCACATCATTCTCCTAATGATGTGATCCCGTTAATCAAATGACAACTCATGTCTATGGCTAGGAAACATAGCCATCTTTGATCAACGAGCTAGTCAAGTAGAGGCATACTAGTGACACTATGTTTGTCTATGTATTCACACATGTATTATGTTTCCGATTAATACAATTATAGCATGAATAATAAACATTTATCATGATATGAGGAAATAAATACTAACTTTATTATTGCCTCTAGGGCATATTTCCTTCAGTCTCCCACTTGCACTAGAGTCAATAATCTAGTTCACATCGCCATGTGATTTAACACCAATAGTTCACATCACTATGTGATTAACACCCATAGTTCACATCGCCATGTGACCAACACTCAAAGGGTTTACTAGAGTCAGTAATCTAGTTCACATCGCTATGTGATTAATACCCAAAGAGTACTAAGGTGTGATCATGTTTTGCTTGTGAGAGAAGTTTAGTCAACGGGTCTGCCAAAATTCAGATCCATAAGTATTTTGCAAATTTCTATGTCACAATGCTCTGCACGGAGCTACTCTAGCTAATAGCTCCCACTTTTAATATGTATCCAGATTGAGACTTAGAGTCATCTGGATCAGTGTCAAAAACTTGCATCGACGTAACCCTTTACGACGAACCTTTTGTCACCTCCATAATCGAACAACATATCCTTATTCCACTAAGGATAATTTTGACCGCTATCTAGTGATCTACTCCTAGATCACTATTGTACTCCCTTGCAAAACTCAGTGGTAGGGTATACAATAGATCTGGTACACAGCATGGCATACTTTATAGAACCTATGGCTGAGACATAGGGAATGACTTTCATTCTCTTTCTATCTTCTGCCGTGGTCGGGCTTTGAGTCTTACTCAATTTCACACCTTGTAACACAGGCAAGAACTCTTTCTTTGACTGTTCCATTCTGAACTATTTCAAAATCTTGTCAAGGTATGTACTCATTGAAAAAACTTATCAAGTGTCTTGATCTATCTCTATAGATCTTGATGCTCAATATGTAAGCAGCTTCACCGAGGTCTTTCTTTGAAAAAACTCCTTTCAAATACTCCTTTATGCTTTCCAGAAAATTCTACATTATTTCCGATCAGCAATATGTCATTCACATATATTTATCAAAAATGTTGTAGTGCTCCCACTCACTTTCTTGTAAATACAGGCTTCACCGCAAGTCTGTATAAAACTATATGCTTTGATCAACTCATCAAAGCATATATTCCAACTCTGAGATGCTTGCACCAGTCCATAGATGGATCGCTGGAGCTTGCACATTTTGTTAACACCTTTAGGATCGACAAAACCTTCTGGTTGCATCGTATACAACTCTTCTTTAAGAAATCCATTAAGGAACATAATTTTGACATCCATTTGCCAGATTTCATAAAATGTGGCAATTTGCTAACATGATTCGTACAGACTTAAGCATCGCTACGAGTGAGAAAATCTCATCATAGTCAACACCTTCAACTTTGTCAAAAACCTTTTTCAACAAGTCTAGCTTTGTAGATAGTAACACTACTATCAGCGTCCGGCTTCCTCTTGAAGATCCATTTATTTTCTATGGCTTGCCGATCATCGGGCAAGTCAACCAAAGTCCACACTTTGTTCTCATACATGGATCTCATCTCAGATTTCATGGCCTCAAGCCATTTCGCGGAATCTGGGCTCATCATCGTTTCCTCATAGTTCGTAGGTTCATCATGGTCAAGTAACATGACCTCCAGAACAGGATTACCGTACCACTCTGGTGCGGATCTCACTCTGGTTTACCTATGAGGTTCGGTAGTAACTTGATCTGAAGTTACACGATCATCATTATTAGCTTCCTCACTAATTGGTGTAGTAGTCACAGGAACAGATTTCTATGATGAACTACTTTCCAATAAGGGAGCAGGTACAATTACCTCATCAAGTTCTACTTTCCTCCCACTCACTTCTTTCGAGAGAAACTCCTTCTCTAGAAAGGATCCATTCTTAGCAATGAATATCTTGCCTTCGGATCTGTGATAAGGTGTACCCAACTGTCTCCTTTGGGTATCCTATGAAGACACATTTCTCCGATTTGGGTTTGAGCTTATCAGGATGAAACTTTTTCTTATAAGCATCGCAACCCCAAACTTTAAGAAACGACAACTTTGGTTTCTTGCCAAACCACAGTTCATACGGTGTCGTCTCAACGGATTTATATGGTGCCCTTTTTAACGTGAATGCAGCTGTCTCTAATGCATAACCCCAAAACTATAGTGGTAAATCCCTAAGAAACATCATAGATTGCACTATATCCAATAAAGTATGGTTATGACGTTCGGACACACCATTATGCTGTGGTGTTCCAGGTGGCACGAATTTGTGAAACTATTCCACATTGTTTTAATTGAAGACCAAACTCGTAACTCAAATATTTGTCTCCGCAATCAGATCGTAGAAACTTTATTTTCTTGTCACGATGATTTTCCACTTCACTCTGAAATTCTTTGAACTTTTCAAATGTTTCAGACTTATGTTTCATCAAGTAGATATACCCATATCTGCTCAAATCATCTGTGAAGGTCAGAAAATAACGATACCCGCCGCGAGCCTCAACATTCATCGGACCACATACATCAGTATGTATGATTTCCAACAAATCTGTTGCTCACTCCATTGTTCCGGAGAACAGCGTTTTAGTCATCTTGCCCAAGAGGCATGGATCGCAAGCATCAAGTGATTCATAATCAAGTGATTCCAAAAGCCCATCGGCATGGAGTTTCTTCATGCGCTTTACACCAATATGACCTAAACGGCAGTGCCACAAATAAGTTGCACTGTCATTATTAACTTTGCATCTTTTGGCTTCAATATTATGAATATGTGTATCACTACGATCAAGATCCAACGAACCATTTTCATTGGGTGTGTAACTATATAAGGTTTTATTCATGTAAACAGAACAACAATTATTCTCTAACTTAAATGAATAACCGTATTGCAATAAACATGATCAAATCATATTCATGCTCAACGCAAACACCAAATAACACTTATTTAGGTTCAACACTAACCCCGAAAGTATAGGGAGTGTACGATGATGATCATATAAATCTTGGAACTACTTCCAACACACATCGTCACCTCGCCCTTAACTAGTTTCTGTTCATTCTGCAACTCCCGTTTCGACTTACTACTCTTTAGTAACTGAACCAGTATCCAAATACCGAGGGGTTGCTATGAACACTAGTAAAGTACACATCAATAACATGTATATCAAATATACCTTTGTTCACTTTGTCATCCTTCTTATCCGCCAAGTATCTAGGGCAGTTCCACTTTCAATGATCATTTCCTTTGCAGTAGAAGCACTCAGTTTCAGGCTTGGGTCTAGCTTTGGGCTTCTTCACGGGAGCAACAACTTGCTTGCCGTTCTTTTTTGAAGTTCCCCATCTTCCCTTTTACCCTTTTCTTGAAACTAGTGATCTTGTTAACCATCAACACTTGATGCTCTTTTCTTGATTTCTACCTTCGCCGATCTCAGCATCGCAAAGAGCTCGGGAATTACTTTCGTCATCCCTTGCATATTATAGTTTATCACGAAGTTCTATTAACTTGGTGATAGTGACTAGAGAACTTTGTCAATTACTATCTTATCTGGAAGATTAACTCCCACTTGATTCAAGTAATTGTAGTACTCAGACAATCTGAGCACATGCTCACTGGTTGAGCTATTCTCCTCCATCTTATTGGCAAAGTACTGTCAGAGGTCTCATACCTCTCGACATGGGCACGAGTATGAAATACCAATTTCAACTCTTGGAACATCTTATATGCTCCGTGGCGTTCAAAACATTTTTGAAGTCCCGGTTCTAAGCCGTAAAGCATGGTGCACTAAACTATCAAGTAGTCATCATACCGAGCTTTTGTCAAAACGTTCATAACGTCTGCATCTGCTCCTGCAATAGTTCTGTCACCTAGCGGTGCATCAAGGACATAATACTTCTGTGCAGCAATGAGGTTAATTCTCATATCACGGACCAAGTCCGCATCATTGCTACTAACATCTTTCAACTTAGTTTTCTCTAGGAATATATCAAAATAAAACAAGGGAGCTTAAACGCGAGCTATTGATCTACAACATAGATATGCTAATACTACCAGGACTAAGTTCATGATTTAAGTTCAATTAATCATATTACTTAAGAACTCCCACTTAGATAGACATCTCTCTAATCATGTAAGTGATCACGTGATCCAAATCAACTAAACCATGTCCGATCATCACGTGAGATGGAGTAGTTGTTGGGGATCGTAGCAGAAATTAAAAAATTTCTACGCATCACCAAGATCAATCTATGGAGTCATCTAGCAACGAGAGGGAGAGAGGAGTGCATCTACATACCCTTGTAGATCGCGAGCGGAAGCGTTCAAGAGAACGAGGTTGATGGATTCGTACTCGTCGTGATCCAAATCACCGATGATCCTAGCGCCGAACGGACGGAGCGGAAACGTCTCCTCCTTCTTGATCCAGCAAGGGGGAAGGAGAAGTTGATGGAGATCCAGCAGCACGACGGCGTGGTGGTGGAAACAGCGGGATTCCAGCAGGGCTTCGCCAAGCGCTACTTGAGGAGGAAGAGGTGTCACGGGAGGGAGAGGGAGGCGCCAGGGCTTAGGGTGTGGCTGCCCTCCCTCCCCTTCACTATATATAGGGGCTAGGCGGGCACATGCCCCCTTGGAGATCTCATCTAGAAGGGGGGCGGCGGCCCCCGGGGCGGCGCCCCCTCGGGGGGCAACGGCCCCCTTAGGGTTTCCAACCAAGGGGGCGCATGCCCCCTCGGGGGGCGACGGCCCCCTAGGGTTTCCAACCCTAGGCGCCTTGGGCCCTTGGGTGGGGCGCACCAGCCCACCAGGGGCTGGCTCCCACGCCACTTCAGCCCATGGGGCCCTCCGGGATAGGTGGGCCCACCCGGTGGACCCCCGGGACCCTTCCGGTGGTCCCGGTACAATACCGGTGACCCCCGAAACTCTCCCGGTGGCCGAAACTGGACTTCCTATATATAAATCTTTACCTCCGGACCATTCCGGAACTCCTCGTGACGTCCGGGATCTCATCCGGGACTCCGCACAACTTTCGGTTAACCGCATACTAATATCTCTACAACTCTAGCGTCACCGAACCTTAAGTGTGTAGACCCTACGGGTTCGGGAGACACGTAGACATGACCGAGACAACTCTCCGGTCAATAACCAACAGCGGGATCTGGATACCCATGTTGGCTCCCACATGCTCCACGATAATCTCATCGGATGAACCACGATGTCGAGGATTCAATCAATCCCGTATACAATTCCCTTTGTCAATCTGTACGTTACTTGCCCGAGATTCGATCGTCGGTATCCCAATACCTCGTTCAATCTCGTTACCGGCAAGTCACTTTACTCGTTCTGTAATGCATGATCCCGTGACTAACTACTTAGTCACATTGAGCTCATTATGATGATGCATTACCGAGTGGGCCTAGAGATACCTCTCCGTCATACGGAGTGACAAATCCCAGTCTCGATCCGTGCCAACCCAACAGACACTTTCGGAGATACCTATAGTGCACCTTTATAGTCACCCAGTTACGTTGTGACGTTTGGTACACCCAAAGCATCCTTACGGTATCCGGGAGTTGCGCGATCTCATGGTCTAAGGAAATGATACTTGACATTAGAAAAGCTTTAGCAAACGAACTACACGATCTAGAGCTATGCTTAGGATTGGGTCTTGTCCATCACATCATTCTCCTAATGATGTGATCCCGTTATCAATGACATCCAATGTCCATGGTCAGGAAACCGTAACCATCTATTGATCAACGAGCTAGTCAACTAGAGGCTCACTAGGGACATGTTATGGTCTATGTGTGCACACATGTATTACGATTTCTGGATAACACAATTATAGCATGAACAATAGATAATTATCATGAACAAGGAAATATAATAATAACCATTTTATTATTGCCTCTAGGGCATATTTCCAACAGTCTCCCACTTGCACTAGAGTCAATAATCTAGTTATATTGTGATGAAGCGTACACCCATAGAGTTCTGGTGTTGATCATGTTTCGCCCGTGGAAGAGGTTTAGTCAACGGATCTGCGACATTCAAATCCGTATGCACTTTGCAAATATCTATGTCTCCATTTTGAACATTTTCACGAATGGAGTTGAAGCGATGCTTGATGTGCCTGGTCTTCTTGTGAAACCTGGGCTCCTTGGCAAGGGTAATAGCTCCAGTGTTGTCACAGAAGAGAGTCATCGGCCCCGATGCATTGGGAATAACTCCTAGGTCGGCAATGAATTCCTTCATCCAGATTGCTTCATGTGCTGCCTCCGAGGCTGCCATGTACTCCGCTTCACATGTAGATCCCGCCACGACGCTTTGCTTGCAACTGCACCAGCTGACTGCCCCACCATTCAAAATATACACGTATCCGGTTTGTGACTTAGAGTCATCCAGATCTGTGTCGAAGCTAGCATCGATGTAACCCTTTACGACGAGCTCTTCGTCACCTCCATAAACGAGAAACATATCCTTAGTCCTTTTCAGGTACTTCAGGATGTTCTTGACCGCCGTCCAGTGTTCCATGCCGGGATTACTTTGGTACCTTCCTACCAAACTTACGGCAAGGTTTACATCAGGTCTGGTACACAGCATGGCATACATAATAGACCCTATGGCCGAGGCATAGGGGACGACACTCATCTTTTCTCTATCTTCTGCCGTGGTCGGGCATTGAGCCGTGCTCAATTTCACACCTTGCAATACAGGCAAGAACCCCTTCTTGGACTGATCCATATTGAACTTCTTCAATATCTTGTCAAGGTATGTGCTTTGTGAAAGACCTATGAGGCGTCTCGATCTATCTCTAAAGATCTTGATGCCTAATATTTAAGCAGCTTCTCCAAGGTCCTTCATTGAAAAACACTTATTCAAGTAGGCCTTTATGCTTTCCAAGAATTATATATCATTTCCCATCAATAGTATGTCATCCACATATAATATGAGAAATGCTACAGAGCTCCCACTCACTTTCTTGTAAACACAGGCTTCTCCATAAGTCTGTGTAAACCCAAACGCTTTGATCATCTCATCAAGCGAATGTTCCAACTCCGAGATGCCTGCACCAGCCCATAGATTGGGCGCTGGAGCTTGCATACTTTGTCAGCATTCTTAGGATCGACAAAACCTTCCGGCTGCATCATATACAATTCTTCCTTAAGGAAGTCGTTAAGGAATGCCATTTTGACGTCCATTTGCCATATTTCATAATCGTAGAATGCGGCAATTGCTAACATGATTCGGACGGACTTCAGCTTCGCTACGGGTGAGAAGGTCTCATCGTAGTCAACTCCTTGAACTTTTCGATAACCCTTAGTGACAAGTCGAGCTTTATAGATGGTAACATTTCCATCCGCATCCGTCTTCTTCTTAAAGATCCATTTATTTTCTATCGCTCGCCGATCATCGGGCAAGTCTGTCAAAGTCCACACTTTGTTTTCATACATGGATCCTATCTCGGATTGCATGGCTTCAAGCCATTTGTTGGAATCTGGACCCGCCATTGCTTCTTCATAGTTCGAAGGTTCATCGTTGTCCAACAACATGATTTCCAAGACAGGGTTGCCGTACCACTCTGGTGCGGAACGTGTCCTTGTGGACCTACGAAGTTCAGTGGTAACTTGATCATGATCGTCACCATTAACTTCCTCTCTAGTCGGTGCAGGCACCACAGAAACATTTTCTTGTGCCGCGCTACTTTCTGTTTCGAGAGGGGTCATCTCATCAAGTTCCACTTTCCTCCCACTTACTTCTTTCGAGAGAAACTCTTTCTCCAGAAAGGACCCGTTCTTGGCAACGAAGATCTTGCCTTCGGATCTGAGGTAGAAGGTATACCCAATGGTTTCCTTATGGTATCCTATGAAGACGCATTTTTCCGACTTGGGTTCGAGCTTTTCAGGTTGAAGTTTCTTGACATAAGCATCGCATCCCCAAACTTTAAGAAACGACGACTTAGGTTTCTTTCCAAACCATAATTCATACGGTGTCGTCTCAACAGATTTCGACGGAGCCCTATTTAAAGTGAATGCGGCAGTCTCTAAAGCATAACCCCAAAATGATAGCGGTAGATCGGTAAGAGACATCATAGATCGCACCATATCCAATAGAGTGCGATTACGACGTTTGGACACACCATTACGCTGAGGTGTTCCAGGCGGCGTGAGTTGTGAAACAATTCCACATTTCCTTAAGTGTGTGCCAAATTCGTGACTCAAATATTCCCCTCCATGATCGGATCGTAAGAACTTTATTTTCCTGTCACGTTGATTTTCAACCTCACTCTGAAATTCCTTGAACTTTTCAAAGGTCTCAGACTTGTGTTTCATTAAGTAGACATACCCATATCTACTCAAGTCATCAGTGAGGGTGAGAACATAAATATAGCCACCGCGAGCCTCAACGCTCATTGGACCGCACACATCAGTATGTATGATTTCCAATAAGTTGGTTGCTCGCTCCATTGTTCCGGAGAACGGAGTCTTGGTCATTTTTCCCATGAGGCATGGTTCGCACGTGTCAAATGATTCATAATCAAGAGACTCCAAAAGTCCATCTGCATGGAGTTTCTTCATGCGTTTGACACCAATGTGATCAAGGCGGCAGTGCCACAAGTATGTGGGACTATCATTATCAACCTTACATTTCTTGGCATTCACACTATGAATATGTGTAACATCACGTTCGAGATTCATTAAGAATAAACCATTGACCAGCGGGGCATGACCAAAAAACATATCTCTCATATAAATAGAACAACCATTATTCTCGGATTTAAATGAGTAGCCATCTCGCATCAAACGAGATCCAGATACAATGTTCATGCTCAAAGCTGGCACTAAATAACAATTATTGAGGTTTAAAACTAATCCCGTAGGTAAATTTAGAGGTAGCGTGCCGACGGCGATCACATCGACCTTGGAACCATTCCCGACGCGCATCGTCAACTCGTCCTTCGCCAGTCTCCGCTTATTCCGCAGCTCCTGCTTTGAGTTACAAATATGAGCAACCGCACCGGTATCAAATACCCAGGAGCTACTACGAGCGCTGGTTAGGTACACATCAATAACATGTATATCACATATACCTTTGGTATTGCCGGCCTTCTTATCCGCTAAATACTTGGGGCAGTTCCGCTTCTAGTGACCGTTTCCCTTGCAATAAAAGCACTCAATCTCAGGCTTGGGTCCATTCTTTGTCTTCTTCCCGGTAGCTTGCTTACCGGCCGCGGCAACTCCCTTGCCGTCTTTCTTGAAGTTCTTCTTACCCTTGCCTTTCTTGAACTTAGTGGTTTTATTCACCATCAATACTTGATGTTCCTTTTTGATCTCCACCTCCGTTGATTTCAGCATTGAATATACCTCAGGAATGGTCTTTTCCATCCCCTGCATATTGAAGTTCATCACAAAGCTCTTGTAGCTAGGTGGGAGCGACTGAAGGATTCTGTCAACGACCGCGTCATCCGGGAGATTAACTCCCAGCTGAGACAAGCGGTTGTGCAACCCAGACATTTTGAGTATGTGTTCGCTGACGGAACTATTCTCCTCCATCTTACAACTGTAGAACTTATCGGAGACTTCATATCTCTCGACCCGGGCATGAGCTTGGAAAACCATTTTCAGCTCTTGGAACATCTCATATGCTCCGTGCTGCTCGAAACGCTTTTGGAGCCCCGGTTCTAAGCTGTAAAGCATGCCGCACTGAACAAGGGAGTAATCATCAACACGTGTTTGCCAAGCGTTCATAACGTCTTGGTTTGCTGAGACGGGTGCTTCACCTAGCGGTGCTTCAAGGACATATGCTTTCTTGGCAGCTATGAGGATGATCCTCAAGTTCCGAACCCAGTCCGTATAGTTGCTACCATCGTCTTTCAGCTTGGTTTTCTCTAGGAATGCGTTGAAGTTGAGGTTGACATTAGCGTGGGACATTTGATCTACAAGACATATTGCAAAGATTTTAGACTAAGTTCATGATAATTAAGTTCATCTAATCAAATTATTAATGAACTCCCACTCAGACAGGCATCCCTCTAGTCATCTAAGTGATACATGATCCGAGTCAACTAGGCCGTGTCCGATCATCACGTGAGACGGACTAGTCATCATCGATGAACATCTTCATGTTGATCGTATCTTCTATATGACTCATGTTCGACCTTTCGGTCTTCCGTGTTCCGAGGCCATGTCTGTACATGCTAGGCTCGTCAAGTCAACCCAAGTGTATTGCGTGTGTAAATCCGGCTTACACCCGTTGTATGCGAACGATAGGACCTATCACACCCGATCATCACGTGGTGCTTCGGAACAACGGACTTTAGAAACGGTGCACAGTTAGGGGGAACACAATTCTTGAAATTTTAGCGAGAGATCATCTTATTTATGCTACCGTCGTTCTAAGCAAATAAGATGTAAAACATGATAAACATCACATGCAATCAAATAGTGACATGATATGGCCAATATCATTTTTGCTCCTTTTGATCTCCATCTTCGGGGCACCATGATCATCATCGTCACCGGCATGACACCATGATCTCCATCATCATGATCTTCATCATCGTGTCTTCATGAAGTTGTCTCGCCAACTATTACTTCTACTACTATAGCTAACGGTTAGCAATAAAGTAAAGTAATTACATGACGTTTCAGTTGACACGCAGGTCATAAATAAATTAAGACAACTCCTATGGCTCCTGCCGGTCGTCATACTCATCGACATGCAAGTCGTGATTCCTATTACAAGAACATGATCAATCTCATACATCACATATATCATTCATCACATCCTTCTGGCCATATCACATCACATGACACTTGCTGCAAAAACAAGTTAGACATCCTCTAATTGTTGTTGCAAATTTTTTTACGTGGCTGCTATAGGTTTCTAGCAAGAACGTTTCTTACCTACGCCAAAACCACAACGTGATATGCCAATTTCTATTTACCCTTCATAAGGACCCTTTTCATCGAATCCGATCCGACTAAAGTGGGAGAGACAGACACCCGCTAGCCACCTTATGCAACTAGTGCATGTCAGTCGGTGGAACCTGTCTCACGTAAGCGTACGTGTAAGGTCGGTCCGGGCCGCTTCATCCCACGATGCCGCTGAATCAAGATAAGACTAGTAACGGCAAGTAAATTGACAAAATCGACGCCCACAACAACTTGTGTTCTACTCGTGCATAGAAACTACGCATAGACCTAGCTCATGATGCCACTGTTGGGGATCGTAGCAGAAATTAAAAAATTTCTACGCATCACCAAGATCAATCTATGGAGTCATCTAGCAACGAGAGAGAGAGAGAGAGAGGAGTGCATCTACATACCCTTGTAGATCGCGAGCGGAAGCGTTCAAGAGAACGGGGTTGATGGAGTCGTACTCGTCGTGATCCAAATCACCGATGATCCTAGCGCCGAACGGACGGCACCTCCGCGTTCAACACACGTACGGAGCGGAAACGTCTCCTCCTTCTTGATCCAACAAGGGGGAAGGAGAAGTTGATGGAGATCCAGCAGCACGACGGTGTGGTGGTGGAAGCAGCGGGATTCCAGCAGGGCTTCGCCAAGCACTACTTGAGGAGGAAGAGGTGTCACGGGAGGGAGAGGGAGGCGCCAGGGCTTAGGGTGTGGCTGCCCTCCCTCCCCTCCACTATATATAGGGGCTAGGGGGTGCATGCCCCCTTCGAGATCCCATCTAGAAGGGGGGGGGGCGGCGGCCCCGGGGCGGCGCCCCCTCGGCGGGCACGGCCCCCTTAGGGTTTCCAACCAAGGGGGCGCATGCCCCCTCGGGGGGCGACGGCCCCCTAGGGTTTCCAACCCTAGGCGCCTTGGGCCCTTGGGTGGGGCGCACCAGCCCACCAGGGGCTGGTTCCCAGGCCACTTCAGCCCATGGGGCCCTCCGGGATAGGTGGCCCCACCCGGTGGACCCCCGGGACCCTTCCGGTGGTCCCGGTACAATACTGGTGACCCCCGAAACTCTCCTGGTGGCCGAAACTGGACTTCCTACATATAAATCTTTACCTCCGGACCATTCCGGAACTCCTCGTGACGTCCGGGATCTCATCCGGGACTCCGCACAACTTTTGGTTAACCGCATACTAATATCTCTACAACTCTAGCGTCACCGAACCTTAAGTGTGTAGACCCTACGGGTTCGGGAGACACGTAGACATGACCGAGACAACTCTCCGGTCAATAACCAACAGCGGGATCTGGATACCCATGTTGGTCCCACATGCTCCACGATAATCTCATCGGATGAACCACGATGTCGAGGATTCAATCAATCCCGTATACAATTCCCTTTGTCAATCGGTACGTTACTTGCCCGAGATTCGATCGTCGGTATCCCAATACCTCGTTCAATCTCGTTACCGGCAAGTCACTTTACTCGTTTCATAATGCATGATCCCATGACTAACTACTTAGTCACATTGAGCTCATTATGATGATGCATTATCGAGTGGGCCCAGAGATACCTCTCCGTCATACGGAGTGACAAATCCCAGTCTCGATCCGTGCCAACCCAACAGACACTTTTAGAGATACCTGTAGTGCACCTTTATAGTCACCCAATTACGTTGTGACGTTTGGTACACCCAAAGCATCCTTACGGTATCCGGGAGTTGCACGATCTCATGGTTTAAGGAAATGATACTTGACATTAGAAAAGCTTTAGCAAACGAACTACACGATCTAGAGCTATGCTTAGGATTGGGTCTTGTCCATCACATCATTCTCCTAATGATGTGATCCCGTTATCAATGACATCCAATGTCCATGGTCAGGAAACCGTAACCATCTATTGATCAACGAGCTAGTCAACTAGAGGCTCACTAGGGACATGTTATGGTCTATGTGTTCACACATGTATTACGATTTCCGGATAACACAATTATAGCATGAACAATAGATAATTATCATGAACAAGGAAATATAATAATAACCATTTTATTATTGCCTCTAGGGCATATTTCCAACAGTAGTTTCAATGGTGAACATCACTATGTTGATCATATCTACTATATGATTCACGCTCGACCTTTCGGTCTCAGTGTTCCGAGGCCATATTTGCATATGCTAGGCTCGTCAAGTTTAACCTGAGTATTCCGCGTGTGCAACTATTTTGCACCCGCTGTATTTGAACGTAGAGCCTATCACACCCGATCATCACGTGGTGTCTCAGTACGAAGAACTTTCGCAACGATGCATACTCAGGGAGAACACTTATACCTTGATAATTTAGTGAGAGATCATATTATAATGCTACCGTCAATCAAAGCAAGATAAGATGCATAAAAGATAAACATCACATGCAATCAATATAAGTGATATGATATGGCCATCATCATCTTGTGCTTGTGATCTCCATCTCCGAAGCACCGTCATGATCACCATCGTCACCGGCGCGACACCTTGATCTCCATCGCAGCATCGTTGTCGTCTCGCCAACTTATGCTTCTACGACTATCGCTACCGCTTAGTGATAAAGTAAAGCATTACAGGACATTTGCATTGCATACAATAAAGCGACAACCATATGGCTCCTACCAGTTGCCGATAACTCGGTTACAAAACATGATCATCTCATACAATAAAATATAGCATCATGCCTTGACCATATCACATCACAACATGCCCTACAAAAACAAGTTAGACGTCCTCTACTTTGTTGTTGCAAGTTTTACGTGGCTGCTACGGGCTGAGCAAGAACCGTTCTTACCTATGCATCAAAACCACAACGATAGTTTGTCAACTTAGTGCTGTTTTAACCTTCTCAAGGACCGGGCGTAGCCACACTTGGTTCAACTAAATTTGAAGAAACTGACACCCGCCAGCCACCTATGTGCAAAGCACGTCGGTAGAACCAGTCTCGCGTAAGCGTACGCGTAATGTCGGTCCGGGCCGCTTCATCCAACAATACCGCCGAACCAAAGTGTGACATGCTGGTAAGCAGTATGACTTGTATCGCCCACAACTCACTTGTGTTCTACTCGTGCATATAACATCTACGCATAAAACCTGGCTCGGATGCCACTGTTGGGGAACGTAGTAATTTAAAAAAAATCCTACGCACACGCAAGATCATGTAGATGCATAGCAACGAGAGCGGAGAGTGTTGTCCACGTACCCTCGTAGACCAAAAGCGGAAGCGTTAGCACAACGTGGTTGATGTAGTCGTACGTCTTCACGATCCGACCGATCAAGTACCGAACGCATGGCACCTCCGAGTTCAGCACACGTTCAGCTCGATGACGTCCCTCGAACTCCGATCCAACCGAGCTTTGTGGGAGAGTTCCGTCAGCACGACGGCGTGGTGACGATGATGATGTTCTACCGACGCAGGGCTTCGCCTAAGCACCGCTACGATATTATCGAGGTGGATTATGGTGGAGGGGGGCACCGCACACGGCTAAGAGATCAAGAGATCAATTGTTGTGTCTATGGGGTGCCCCCCTCCTCCGTATATAAAGGGGGGAGGATGAGAGGGTCGGCCAAGGGGGTGGCGCGCCCTAGGAGGGGGAAACCTACTCCAAGTAGGTTTGCCCCTCCCTTTCCTAGTCCAAGAAGGAGGGGGAAGGAAGGAGTGGGAGAGGGGAAAGGCAAGGGGGGCATCGCCCCCCCTTCCTTGTCCTATTTGGACTCAAGGGGTGGGGGCGCGCCTCTTACCCTGGCCGGCCCCTCTCTCTCTCCACTAGGGCCCAACAAGGCCCATTAGTTTGGGGGGGGGGGGTTCCGGTAACCCCCGGTACTCCGATAAATGTCCGAAACCTTTCCGGTGTCCAAACATAGTCGTCCAATATATCGATCTTTATGTCTCGACCATTTCGAGACTCCTCGTCATGTCCGTGATCACATCCGGGACTCCGAACAACCTTCGGTACATCAAAACACATAAACTCATAATATAACCGTCATCGAACTTTAAGCGTGCGGACCCTACGGGTTCGAGAACTATGTAGACATGACCGAGAAACGTCTCCGGTCAATAACCAATAGCGGAACCTGGATGCTCATATTGGCTCCTGTTGGAAATATGCCCTGGAGGCAATAATAAAATGGTTATTATTGTATTTCCTTGCTCATGATAATTGTCTGTTGTTCATGCTATAATTGTATTAAATGGAAACCGTAATACATGTGTGAATACATAGACCACAACATGTACCTAGTAAGCCTCTAGTTGACTAGCTCGTTGATCAATAGATGGTTATGGTTTCCTGACCATGGACATTGGATGTCATTGATAACGGGATCACATCATTAGGAGAATGATGTGATGGACAAGACCCAATCCTAAGCATAGCACAAGATCGTGTAGTTCGTTTGCTAGAGCTTTTCTAATGTCAAGTATCATTTCCTTAGACCATGAGATTGTGCAACTCTCGGATACCGTAGGAATGCTTTGGGTGTACCAAACGTCACAACGTAACTGGGTGGCTATAAAGGTGCACTACAGGTATCTCCGAAAGTGTCTGTTGGGTTGGCACGAATCGAGACCGGGATTTGTCACTCCGTATGACGGAGAGGTATCTCTGGGCCCACTCGGTAATGCATCATCATAATGAGCTCAATGTGACTAAGGAGTTAGCCACGGGATCATGCGTTACGGTACGAGTAAAGTGACTTGCCGGTAACGAGATTGAACAAGGTACTGGGATACCGACGATCGAATCTCGGGCAAGTAACGTACCGATTGACAAAGGGAATTGTATACGGGATTGATTGAATCCTCGACATTGTGGTTCATCCGATGAGATCATCGTGGAACATGTGGGAGCCAACATGGGTATCCAGATCCCGCTGTTGGTTATTGACCGGAGAGTCGTCTCGGTCATGTCTGCATGTCTCCTGAACCCGTAGGGTCTACACACTTAAGGTTCGGTGACGCTAGAGTTGTAGAGATATTAGTATGCGGTTAACCAAAAGTTGTTCGGAGTCCCGGATGAGATCCCGGACGTCACGAGGAGTTCCGGAATGGTCCGGAGGTAAAGGTTTATATATGGGAAGTCCTATTTTGGCCACCGGAAAATGTTCGGGATTTTTCGGTATTGTACCGGGAAGGTTCTAGAAGGTTCCAAAGTGGGGCCCACCTGCATGGGGGGACCCACATGAACGTGGGTAGTGGGGGCAAGGCCCCACACCCCTGGTCAAGGTGCACCAAGATCCCACCATAGAAGGAATAAGATCATATCCCGAAGGGATAAGATCAAGATCCCTAAAAAAGGGGGATAACAATTGGTGGGGAAGGGAAATGATGGGATTTCTTTCCCCCACCTTTGCCAACTCCCCAATGGACTTGGAGGGCAAGAAACCAGGCCCCTCCACCCCTATATATAGTGGGGAGGCGCATGGGAGTAGCACCCCAAGCCCTGGCGCCTCCCTCCCTCCCGTGACACCTCTTCCTCCCCGCTTGCGCTTGGCGAAGCCCTGCCGGGATCCCGCTACTTCCACCACCACGCCGTCGTGCTGCTGGATCTCCATCAACTTCTCCTCCCCCCTTTCTGGATCAAGAAGGAGGAGACGTCCCCGCTCCGTACGTGTGTTGAACGCGGAGGTGCTGTCCGTTCGGCGCTAGGATCATCGGTGATTTGGATCACGACGAGTACGACTCCATCAACCCCGTTCTCTTGAATGCTTCCGCGCGCGATCTACAAGGGTATGTAGATGCACTCCCCTCTCTCTCGTTGCTAGATGACTCCATAGATTGATCTTGGTGATACGTAGAAAATTGTAAATTTCTGCTACGTTCCCCATCAGTGGCATCATGAGCTAGGTCTATGCGTATATTCTATGTACGAGTAGAACACAAAGTAGTTGTGGGCGATGATTTGTTCAATTTGCTTGCCGTTACTAGTCTTATCTTGATTCGGCGGCATTGTGGGATGAAGCGGCCCGGACCGACCTTACATGTACTCTTACGTGAGACAGGTTCCACCGACTGACATGCACTTGATGCATAAGGTGGCTAGCGGGTGTCTGTCTCTCCCACTTTAGTTGGATCAGATTCGATGAAAAGGGTCCTTATGAAGGGTAAATAGCAATTGGCATATCACCGTTGTGGCTTTTGCGTAGGTAAGAAACGTTCTTGCTAGTAACCCATAGCAGCCACGTAAAACATGCAACAACAATTAGAAGACGTCTAACTTGTTTTTGCAGGGTATGCTATGTGATGTGATATGGCCAAAAGGATGTGATGAATTATATATGTGATGTATGAGATTGATCATGTTCTTGTAATAGGAATCACGACTTGCATGTCGATGAGTATGACAACCGGCAGGAGCCATAGGAGTTGTCTTAATTTATTGTATGACCTGCGTGTCAATGAAAATACCATGTAATTACTTTACTTTATTGCTAACCGTTAGCCATAGTAGTAGAAGTAATAGTTGTCGAGACAACTTCATGAAGACACGATGATGGAGATCATGATGATGGAGATCATGGTGTCATGCCGGCGACGAAGGTGATCATGCCGCGCCTCGAAGATGGAGATCAAAGGCGCAAGATGATATTGGCCATATCATATCACTTTATGATTTGCATGTGATGTTTGTCATGTTTACATCTTATTTGCTTAGAACGACGGTAGCATAAATAAGATGATCCCTCACTAAAATTTCAAGAGATGTGTTCCCCCTAATTGTGCACCGTTGCGAAGGTTCGTTGTTTCGAAGCACCACGTGATGATCGGGTGTGATAGATTCTAACGTTCGCATACAACAGGTGTTGACGAGCCTAGCATGTACAGACATGGCCTCGGAACACAAGCAAAACACTTAGGTTGACTTGACGAGCCTAGCATGTACAGACATGGCCTCGGAACACAAGAGACCGAAAGGTCGAACATGAGTCGTATAGTAGATACGATCAACATGGAGATGTTCACCGATGATGACTAGTCCGTCTCACGTGATGATCGGACACGGCCTAGTCGATTCGGATCATGTATCACTTAGATGACTAGAGGGATGTCTATCTAAGTGGGAGTTCATTAAATAATCAGATGAACTTAATTATCATGAACATAGTCAAAAGGTCTTTGCAAATAATGTCGTAGCTTACGCTTTAGTTCTCCTAAGATATGTTCCTAGAGAAAATTTAGTTGAAAGTTGATAGTAGCAATTATGCGGACTGGGTCCGTAAACTGAGGATTGTCATCATTGCTGCACAGAAGGCTTATGTCCTTAATGCACCGCTCGGTGTGCTGAACCTCGAGCGTTGTTTGTGGATGTTGCGAACATCTGACATACACGTTTTGATGACTACGTGATAGTTCAGTGTGTAATGTTGAACGGTTTAAAATTGTGGCACCAAAGACGGTTTTGAAACGTCGCAGAACATATGAGATGTTCCAAAGACTGAAATTGGGATTTCAGACTAGTGCCCACGTCAAGAGGTATGAGACCTCTGACAAGTTTCTTAAGCCTGCAAACTAAGGGAGAAAAGCTCAATCGTTGAGCATGTGCTCAGATTGTCTGAGTACTACAATCACTTGAATCGAGTGGGAGTTAATCTTCCAGATGAGATAGTGATGGTTCTCCATAGTCACTGCCACCAAGCTATTAGAGCTTCGTGATGAACTATAACATATCAGGGATAGACATGATGATCCTTGAGCAACTCAAGATGTTTGACACCGCGAAAGTAGAAATCAAGTAGGAGCATCAATTGTTGATGGTTAGTAAAACCACTAGTTTCTAGAAGGGCAAGAAGGGATACTTCATGAAACGGCAAATCAGTTGCTGCTCTAGTGAAGAAACCCAAGGTTGAACCCAAACCCGAGACTAAGTGCTTCTGAAATGAGGGGAACGGTCACTGAAGCAGAACTACCCTAGATACTTCGTAGATGAGAAGGCTGGCAAGGTCGACAGAAGTATATTGGATATACATTATATTAATGTGTACTTTACTAGTACTCCTAGTAGCACTAGGGTATTAGATACCGGTTCGGTTGCTAAGTGTTAGTAACTCGAAATAAAAGCTGCGGAATAAACGGAGACTAGCTAAAGGTGAGATGACGATATGTGTTTCCAAGGTTGATGTGATCAAGCATCGCATGCTCCCTCTACCATCGAGATTGGGGTTAAACCTGAATAATTGTTATTTGGTGTTTGCGTTAAGCATAGACATGATTGGATTATGTTTATCGCAATACGGTTATTCATTAAAGGAGAATAATGGTTACTCTGTCTATTTGAATAATACCTTCAATGGTCTTGCACCTAAAATGAATGGTTTATTGAATCTCGATCATAGTGATACACATGGTCATGCCAAAAGATATAAGATAGTAATGATAGTACCACATACTTGTGCCACTCCCACTTGAGTCATATTGGTATAAAACGCATGAAGAAGCTCCATGTTGATGGATCTTTGGACTCACTCGTTTTTGAAAAGATTGAGACATGCGAACCATGTCTATTAGTATATATGCATGAAGAAAGTCCATACAGATGGATCATTTGGACTCACTTGATTTCGAATCACTTGAGACATGCAAATCATACCACATGGGCAAGATGACTGAAAGGCCTCGTTTTCAGTAAGATGGAACAAGAGAGCAACTTGTTGGAAGTAATACATTTGATGTGTGCAGTCCAATGAGTGTTGAGGCACGCAGTGGATATCGTTATGTTCTTACTTCACAGATGATTTGAGTAGATGCTGAGAATATTTACTTGATGAAACACAAGTCTGAATTATTGAAAGGTTCAAGTAATTTCAGAGTGAAGTTGAAGATCGTCGTGGCAAGAGGATAAAATGTCTGTGATATGATCATAGAGATGAATATCTGAGTTACGAGTTTGGCACACAATTAAGAAATTGTGGAAATTGTTTCACGACTAATACCGCCTGGAACACCATATTGTTATGGTGTGTCCGAACATCATAACTGCACCCTATTGGATATGGTGCATATCATGATGTCCCTTATCGAATTACAACTATCTTTTATGGCTTAGGCATTAGAGACAACCGCATTCACTTTAAATAGGGCACCACGCAATTCCGTTGAGACGACACCGTATGAACTATGGTTTAGAGAAACCTAAGCTGTCATTTCTTAAAAGTTTGGGGCTGCGACGCTTATGTGAAAAAGTTTCGGGCTGATAAGCTCGAACCCAAAGCGGATAAATGCATCTTCATAGAATACCCAAAACAGTTGGGTATACCTCCTATTTCAGATCTGGAAGCAAAAGTGATTGTTTCTAGAAACGGGTCCTTTCTCGAGGAAAAGTTTCTCTCGAAAGAATTGAGTGGGAGGATGGTGGAGACTTGATGAGGTCACTGAACCGTCACTTCAACTAATGTGTAGCAGGGCACAGGAAGTTGTTCCTGTGGCACCTACACCAATTGAAGTGGAAGCTTATGATAGTGATCATGAAACTTCAGATCAAGTCACTACCAAACCTCATAGGACGACAAGGATGCGTACTACTTCAGAGTGGTACGTAATCCTGTCTTAGAAGTCATGTTGCTAGACAACAATGAACCTACGAGCTATGGAGAAGCGATGGTGGGCCCGGATTCCGACGAATGGCTCGAGGCCATAAAATCCGAGAGGATCCATGTATGAAAACAAAGTATAAACTTTGAAAGAACTACTTGATGGTGGTAAGGCTGTTGGGTACAGATGGATTTTAAAGGGAAGACAGACAATGATGGTAAGTGTCACCATTAAGAAAGCTCGACTTGTCGTTAAGATGTTTTCCGGCAAGTTCAAGGAGTTGACTGCGATGAGACTTTCTCACTCGTAGCGATGCTAAGAGTCTGTTAGAATTATATTAGCAGTTACTGCATTATTTATGAAATCTTGCAGATAGGATGTCAAAACATTGTTTCCTCGACGATTTTCTTGAGGAAAGGTTGTATGTGATACAACCAGAAGGTTTTGTCAATCCTGAAAGATGCTAACAAGTATGCAAAGCTCCAGCAATCCTTCTAAGGATTGGAGTAAGCATCTCGGAGTTGGAATGAACGCTTTGATGAGATGATCAAAGATTTTGGGTTTATACAAAGTTCATGAGAAACTTGTATTTCCAAAGAAGTGAGTGGGAGCACTATAGAATTTTTGATGAGTATATGTTGTTTGAAATGTGTTGATCAGAAATGATGTAGAATTTCTGGAAAGCATCCAGGGTTATTTGAAATGTGTTTTTAATGGAAAACCTGGATTAAGCTACTTGAACATTAAGCATCAAGATCTATAAGGATAGATCAAAAACGCTTAATAGTACTTTCAAATGAATACATACCGTGACAAGATTTTGAAGGAGTTCAAAATGGATCAGCAAAGAAGGAGTTCTTGGCTGTGTTACAAGGTGTGAGTATTGAGTAAGACTCAAGACCTGACCACGGCAGAAGAAAGAGAAAGGACGAAGGTCACCCCCTATGCTTTAGACATAGGCTCTACAATATGCTATGTTGTGTACCGCACCTGAAGTGTGCCTTGCCATGAGTTAGTCAAGGGGTACAATAGTGATCCAGGAAGGGATCACATGACAGCGGTCGAACTTATCCTTAGTATCTAGTGGACTAAGGAATTTTCTCGATTATGGAGGTGGAAAGGGGGTTCGTCGTAAAGGGTTACGTCGATGCAAACTTTGACACTAATCCGGATGACTCTGAGTAGTGAACCAGATTCGTATAGTAGAGCAGTTATTTGGAATAGCTCCAAGTAGCGCGTGGTAGCTGCATCTACAAGATGACATCGAGATTTGTAAAGCACACATGGATCTGAATGTTGCAGACCCGTTGACTAAAACCTCTCTCGTAAGCATAACATGATCAAACCCTAGAACTCATTGAGTGTTAATCACATGGTGATGTGAACTAGATTATTGACTCTAGTAAACTCTTGGGTATTAGTCACATGGCGATGTGAACTTTGAGTGTTAATCACATGGTGATGTGAACTAGATTATTGACTCTAGTGCAAGTGGGAGACTGTTGGAAATATGCCCTAGAGGCAATAATAAAATGGTTATTATTGTATTTCCTTGCTCATGATAATTGTCTGTTGTTCATGCTATAATTGTATTAACTGGAAACCGTAATACATGTGTGAATACATAGACCACAACATGTCCCTAGTAAGCCTCTAGTTGACTAGCTCGTTGATCAATAGATGGTTATGGTTTCCTGACCATGGACATTGGATGTCATTGATAACGGGATCACATCATTAGGAGAATGATGTGATGGACAAGACCCAATCCTAAGCATATCACAAGATCGTGTAGTTCGTTTGCTAGAGCTTTTCTAATGTCAAGTATCATTTCCTTAGACCATGAGATTGTGCAACTCTCGGATACCGTAGGAATGCTTTGGGTGTACCAAACGTCACAACGTAACTGGGTGGCTATAAAGGTGCACTACAGGTATCTCCGAAAGTGTCTGTTGGGTTGGCACGAATCGAGACCGGGATTTGTCACTCCGTATGACGGAGAGGTATCTCTGGGCCCACTCGGTAATGCATCATCATAATGAGCTCAATGTGACTAAGGAGTTAGCCACGGGATCATGCGTTACGGTACGAGTAAAGTGACTTGCCGGTAACGAGATTGAACAAGGTACTGGGATACCGACGATCAAATCTCGGGCAAGTAACGTACCGATTGACAAAGGGAATTGTATACGGGATTGATTGAATCCTCGACATCGTGGTTCATCCGATGAGATCATCGTGGAACATGTGGGAGCCAACATGGGTATCCAGATCCCGCTGTTGGTTATTGACCGGAGAGTCGTCTCGGTCATGTCTGCATGTCTCCTGAACCCGTAGGGTCTACACACTTAAGGTTCGGTGACGCTAGAGTTGTAGAGATATTAGTATGCGGTTAACCGAAAGTTGTTCGGAGTCTCGGATGAGATCCCGGACGTCACGAGGAGTTCCGGAATGGTCCGGAGGTAAAGATTTATATATGGGAAGTCCTATTTTGCCCACCGGAAAATGTTCGGGATTTTTCGGTATTGTACCGGGAAGGTTCTAGAAGGTTCCGAAGTGGGGCCCACCTGCATGGGGGGACCCACATGAACGTGGGTAGTGGGGGCAAGGCCCCACACCCCTGGTCAAGGCGCACCAAGATCCCACCTTAGAAGGAATAAGATCATATCCCGAAGGGATAAGATCAAGATCCCTAAAAAAGGGGGATAACAATCGGTGGGGAAGGGAAATGATGGGATTTCTTTCCCCCACCTTTGCCAACGCCCCAATGGACTTGGAGGGCAAGAAACCAGCCCCCTCCACCCCTATATATAGTGGGGAGGCGCATGGCAGCAGCACCCCAAGCCCTGGCGCCTCCCTCCCTCCCGTGACACCTCTTCCTCCCCGCTTGCGCTTGGCGAAGCCCTGCCGGGATCCCGCTACTTCCACCACCACGCCGTCGTGCTGCTGGATCTCCATCAACTTCTCCTCCCCCTTGCTGGATCAAGAAGGAGGAGACGTCCCCGCTCCGTATGTGTGTTGAACGCGGAGGTGCCGTCCGTTCGGCGCTAGGATCATCGGTGATTTGGATCACGACGAGTACGACTCCATCAACCCCGTTCTCTTGAACGCTTCCGCGCGATCTACAAGGGTATGTAGATGCACTCCCCTCTCTCTCGTTGCTAGATGACTCCATAGATTGATCTTGGTGATACGTAGAAAATTTTAAATATCTGCTACGTTCCCCAACAGCTCCCACATATTCTACGAAGATTTTTATCGGTCAAACCGCATAACAACATACGTTGTTCCCTTTGTCATCGGTATGTTAGTTGCCCGAGATTCGATCGTCGGTATCCCAATACCTAGTTCAATCTTGTTACCGGCTAGTCTCTTTACTCGTTCCGTAATACATCATCCCGCAACTAACTCATTAGTTACAATGCTTGCAAGGCTTATAGTGATGTGCATTACCGAGTGGGCCCAGAGATACCTCTCCGATAATAGGAGTGACAAATCCTAATCTCGAAATACGCCAACCCAACAAGTACCTTCGGAGACACCTGTAAAGCACCTTTATAATCACACAGTTACGTTGTGACGTTTGGTAGCACACAAAGTGTTCCTCCGGTAAACGGGAGTTGCATAATCTCATAGTCATAGGAACATGTATAAGTCATGAAGAAAGCAATAGCAACATACTAAACGATCAAGTGCTAAGCTAACAGAATGGGTCAAGTCAATCACATCATTCTCCTAATGATGTGATCCCGTTAATCAAATGACAACTCATGTCTATGGCTAGGAAACATAGCCATCTTTGATCAACGAGCTAGTCAAGTAGAGGCATACTAGTGACACTATGTTTGTCTATGTATTCACACATGTATTATGTTTCCTGTTAATACAACTCTAGCATGAATAATAAACATTTATCATGATATGAGGAAATAAACAATAACTTTATTATTGCCTCTAGGGCATATTTCCTTCACTTGGCATTCCTTGAAGAGCATCGCAAGATTGAGAACTGACAAGTTCATGCTCAGCTCCAAGAAGATCTTATTGAGCATCACTGGCAATATCATAGCGAATCCTAGTTGTTCTATCACATGCTATTTGCTACATTTGGACCATTCGGTGTGCTTAAATCTGAATAATTCAGTTTGTAAACTTTAAATTCAGTTTGTAAACTATATTCGTGATTTGCTTGAACATTTAAATTTATGTTTAGTTTCTATATGTGTGCTAATATGTAGTTGCAATGTATATTAGAATTGCAAAGTTTAGAAAAAACAACATTTACTCCGTTAAATATAGGGACCGGCTAGGTCCGGCCAAATCTTTGTGGAGTAAATATACTCCACAAGGGTTTACTCCACCGTATCCTCCTCTATTTATTGGGGTTCAGTTAGAAATGCCCTAAGGAGTGAGACAAGGATGCGACGAAGCTGCTGATCTCGCATATTCGGACAACAACAATTTCTATCTCTAACCAGGATCAACCCTCCGGTGCCCTAGGTTGTTGTTGGGGTTCTCTTAGTTTCGTATCGTTTGTGCGTAGGTAGTTGGCCTGCGTGCCGTCAATTTGTGTGATGCTGCATGTGCAGCCTTTAACTGTCGTGGACTCTTTCTATTAAGTTTTTGGGTTGGTTGTACCGGTCACTCTCATCTGTGGGCTTTATCTATAAAGCCGGTCTCTCATCATTTCTCTAAAAAAAGTAGCACATCAGCGCCCTTGATCCCTCCATTGCAGCCACAAACAGCAGCGGCCCTCGACCCCCTTTTCTTCCGGCATCGGCGTCTGCTGAGGCTGGCGGTGACTGCAACATCAGTGTTCTCAGCGACCTGCGTCACTTCGCTGGTGCTGCCACCGATGCACTACCGGCGACCAGTTCGCAGCAGGCTAGCCCCCTTGCAGCATGGGAGGTTTCTTATGGCAAGCTACATGGCAGCACTCCATGGCAGCACCGACGGGCCCGACGATGCTCCCATTGCAGCTCCATGGCAGCATGCCGCGGCACGGCAAAAGCTTCATCAAAACACCGACCCCCCCCCCCTCCCCCATTCCAACAATGGAAATTGTCCCAAGCTCAATCCGACTAGTAGCAAGAATCGTGCGCACTTGGCCTTCCAAGTTCGCTTCAAAGCTAACTCAAAAAGGAATGGAAACATTTCGCTTCAAATCCGGTTACCACCGTTGGGTTGAAAAGTTGGGGAGGGCCACCAGAGGAAACGCGCCAAGTCCCCGACCCCAACCCCCAACACAGCTCGCGCGTCCTTAAAACTGGAACCGCCGCCGACGCCTCTCCCTGCCTCCGGCGCGTCCCCCTCCCCTCCTCCTCTTCTCCCTCAAACTCTAGCCCCCATGGCGTCGCCGCCGCTGCCCGGCTCTTCCTCCTTCTACTCAAGCGAGGACGAACCCGCCTTCTTCCTGAACCCTTGGTTCGAATGGGAGGGAGCCGGCCGCCGCGTCTCTCCCTACCACCCGCCGCCGCCGCAAACCCTAGCCCATGGCGTCGCGGCCGCCTCCCTCCTAACCCCTGGCGCGTCACCCACCTCGCCTCCACCCATCGCGTCGCCGCCGCCTCCTACTGAGCCCGCGCCTGGCTTTGCCTTCTGCCCGACCGACAGCGAGCTCGTCTCCTTCTACCTCCGCCCAAGAATCTCCGGCCAGCCCCTGCCAGACGCCACCAGCCAGTTCTTCCACGAGGCAGACGTATACGCCACAGATCCGGCCTCCCTCGTCTCCGGCCGCCTGCCAGGCCCGGCGAGGGCTCAAGGCGAGAGCAAGAACTGGTACTTCTTCAGCCTCGTGAAGCCCAAGAGCGCCCAGAATAGCCGCAAGTCTCGGATCGTCGGAGGAGGCAAGGGCACATGGAAACAAGAGCGAGGGAATGACGTCGTCGACGGTGAGGGCCACGCCGTCGGCCGCTTCGAGAAGTTCACCTACACACCCAATCCCAAGGAAGACAAGAAGCCGCCGGAGTGGCTCATGATGGAATTCAGCGTCGGCCAAGAAGACGGCGGCCAGCCGGGGCCGGTTCTTTGCCTCTGCAAGATCTACCAGAGCCCGCGGTTCCTCAAGTCCGCCTCCAAGAACTCGGCGTCCGCGCGCAAGAGGAAGACGCCTGACGACGGCCCTCGGCTTTCTCCGCCATCTCTGCACGCGTCTGCGCCCAAGAAGAGCAAGGCCCCCATGGACGAATCACCCGCAGCCAGGCGGCAGCTCCTGTTTCCGTCGTTGCCCCCTCCATCAAATCTGCCGTCGCCCGTCCTGTTTGCCTCGCCCCCTCCTTCCGCACCAAATCCCGTGGTGGAACTGGAAGACGACTTCTTGGCGAATATTCTTGCGGACCCAGAGATGAACTAGTCCTGGGAAGAGCTATCTGCGCCCTTGCCCTGCTCAATGACGGCAGTGGCACCGGCCCTGCTGGGATCCTGCCATGGAAGTCAGTGCGCCTAACAGAGTTCTTGCATAAAACGGCCATCTCTGAAGATGTTCACCTCCGGCGCCTCTACTGCTTCAGTTATTCAAGATCTCATCATACCACTAAACTAGTCATTACCTTTACTGTTATGCTTACTTTGTTTGCTAAAAGCAAACCATAAGCATTTTACTCTATATCGTATACTCTACGGCATTATATCATGGCTCAGTTTTGGGAGCAATATATCATGCCAAATTTTGTAGCTTCTCACCCGATGGCAGTTAAGAATTACTTTTGACTCTTGGTTGTGTCTTCTGTGATGGAATTACTGTTTGGTATCTTAACTAGGACGTGATGTGTACCCAATCCTCCACTGTTAAGTTTGATGCTATCTTGTGTTGTGCAATGTGGATCTTAATTTCTGCAGTAGATAAATGTCAGCTGAACCTTGTTTCTCCTTTTCTGAATTTAGCACTGCTACTGAATCGTTGAATACATGCCGTGTCCTGTTGTTCTCCGTAAGCTTTGTTAATTCTGCAATATCTCTGTTCTAGGCTAGAAACAGGTTTAGATTTGCTTACCGGGGTCTGTGGAACTACTGTATGCTGCAGCCGGACTTATGAATGTTCATCTGTTTTTTTTTCTGAATGCAGCCGGACTTATGAATGTTCATCTGTTTTTTCTGAATGCAGCCGGACTTTTGTAACTTCTTTGTTGTTGGATTTCTGGGCATTACTGCAGAATGGTCAAATTTTGTAGCTCGATTGCTGTAGTGAACTGAAGATGTGCTTGGTATCTTACATGTGCTCAGAACTTAACTATGTGTTTTGTTTACCAAATAAAAATCCTGACACAATTTGTGGCTGCTGTTTTCTAGATGGGTCTTGTACATTCAGTAGTTTTTTGCCTGACACTTTAACATACATCATATGTTGTTTGGAGGATACAGGCGTTGTTCATTGTTGGATTTCTGGCCGTTACTCCACAACGATCTTACAGAATATGTAGTACTATCGCACATTAAACTTTCTGACACAATACGCAGTTCCCTTTTCTAAGTTGTTTTTCTAGACTCAGACGATTACACAGTTTTGCTTGACAGGTGTTTTTCTTTTGCTGCTGGAACTTTGGAACATAGACCAGACTTGGGTGAGAGTCACACTCTAATCACAGGTGATCCCTGGAACGACGGATACTTTCAATAAAATTCTTCTTCACCTCAGCCCGAACTGCTGACACGATTGTGGGACATGTTCGATTTCTTCTCTGAAGAAGAAATGGTGCTTCAGTAGAGCTCCTGCCGACATGGATACACATGGGCCCAGAGGATTGGGTTGGGGGCCCTGTGATGAAAACCTCAGGAATCATAGAGGGATTAGTGATGCAAGCAAGTTGTAGTTGGTTCAGAAGATTGGGCTGTAAATTCTTAGACTTAGGATTGCAGTTATGTATGATACTACAATTTTGATCCTGATGTAGCTGTAAAAGACAAGTGGGATTGAACTATCAGATCAAATGGAAAAGAACCTGAGCATGCGTATGTTACCGCAGGATTAGCCATTTTTGGGCTGTAAATTCTTACTCCAGTAAGTGTTATGTTACAAATTGTTTTGGGAGCAATATATCATGCCAAATTTTGCATCTTCTGATCCGATGGCAGTTATGAATTACTTTTGACTCTTAGATGTATCTTCTGTGATGGAATTACTGTTTCCTATCTTAATTAGGACACGTTATGTACCCGATGCTGCACTGTTAAGTCTGATGATATCTTGTGTGCAATGTGGTTCTTAATATCTGCAGTAGATAATGTCAGCTCAACCTTTTCCCTCTTTTCTAAATTTAGCACTGCAACTGAATCGTTGAATATATGATGTGCCCTGTTGTTCTCCATAAGCTTTGTTAATTCTGCAATATATTTGTTCTAGGCTAGAAATAGGTTTAGATTTGCTTACCGGGGGTCTGTGGAACTACTGTACGCTGCAGCCCGACTTATGAATGTTCATCTGTTTTTTGTAATGCGCCCTGGCGTCTATGATTCACCCCTTGTACTCGCTTTTGTAACTTTTTCGTTGTTGGATTTCTGGGCATTACTGCAGAATGGTCACAATCTGTAGCATGATTGCCGTCGTGAACAAGCCATTTCATCTTCTCCTTGAATTTTCTCCTGCGTAGCGTATGTAGAGATTACAGTGCGTACCCTTGATGATGTAGTCGTTCATGGTGGTCTAGATTGCCCAAGAGACAAGCATCACAATTTCCATGAAGAAAGGGCAGGGCAATTCTGCGCCTGAGATGAGGAAGAATGTTCCGAATGTTGGATGGATGATAAGTCCAGCCAGGACAAATGCAGTTCAAGCAAGCAAATGCAAATGGAGACGGGAAGGGGAGATGGTCTCTTGTTTCTAGAGAAAGGGAGTCACACCTGACACAACTGTAACCTGCTCTGAAACAACGCTCTGGTGCTCTGGTGTATAGCCTCCTACGCAGGAGGAGCCAAGAACACCTTGTGCTTATTCTGACAGCAAGTATTTCAAAGCCATTTAAAAGTCTATGGAATTGGGTTATGTCCTATCTGTTTCTAGTACTCTACTTTTCATGCACCAGAAGACCCCATATTTCTAGCTCTCTGAATATTACATGTAGTAGATATGCATTTCAAGTAAGGAGGGTGTACAACTGAACTATGTTACCCTAGTTCTGACAAAACAATATGTTCAAAATGAAGCTAGCTTGGAAATTGGAATTCTAGGTGAAGTTGGAGTAGGGACGGCCATATATTGCTCGTCCCGTATTTCATCAACCATTTAGATTCTCTTGAAATCAAAACACAGAGCTCGAATGATACAGGCAGAGGCAGTGTACTGTGTACAGCGGCGTCCCGGGTCCATTTGTTATTATTAAAGAAAAAATTGAGGGGACGGCGTCCTGGGGTCCAATGCCTCATACGGATGGGTGCCGAGGCCCTCTGCCAGCCTAGTTAGTGCAGCCCAGAAAGAGGGAAATGGAAATTCCGGCCCAGCTTGTGAACTGGGCACCTCCCGTGCGCGCTTCTCCAACGGTCTCCCGGGCGAGACACAACGGCCGGCGAGATCCGCTCCGCCTACCACCCTCGCCGCCGCGGCCGGAGAGAGTCAGGAATGTTCGTTTTGCAGGCGAGCGGCGCGGCAGCTTCGTAGGTGGTGGAGCGGACGGGCACGGACCCGCGCCTCTACGACGACGCAGCCGCCATCCCGGCGCTCCTCGACTCACCTCTTCGACGCCGACGCGCCTCCTCGTCGTCATAGCGCAGGGCGTCGACGCCGCCCACTCTTCCAGCAGGTTCGGTTCGGTCAAATCCCTCCTCCTGTCGCCCCATGCGCCGCGGATACTGACGGGATTTCCACTACTGGCTGGCGGCTGCGTGCAGGTGGTCAAAGAACGTGGCGGCGCAGTCGCCTACCTCTACTACCTGCGCTGTCGCTGGAGGTGAAGAGGATAATCTGCCTCTACTAGAGTCGCCGGATTGCTAACAAGAACTAGAAAGGCAAAGGGTGGCCTGGAAGTTGGGCTCTCCGTTCCACCGCCCGCCATCAGTTCGACGAAATGCCGCCTACCCTCCTCCTTAGGTGCTCCGTACACGGCCGACGGGCGGAGCCGCTTGTGCAGGACACGCTGAAAGATCATGGTGCGCAAGTAGTTCTACTGCGTGTCATCATGACCTCTTGGGAGCCGAGTTGAATGGACATGTGGTCGACGCACTTGCTCTGGGAGAAAGATAGATGGGTGGCAGCATGGAGCCGAACACAACCACCAACTAAGGCTACAGTTTTCATGGTGATCAAGGCAGGCACTGCTTTGTGAGCGGCGACTGGCTGGGTGGTCCACACGCGGGGTGCTCAGGTCCGACTAAATTCGCGGGGAGGGTGTCTCCACTGAAATAAGTGCTTGATCAGATGACCAGGTGAGTGATGTGTCCCTGCTTTGTTTCTTTGTTTAAGAGGCACTGCATTTGTTTCCTTCGATCTATATCCATTAACAAATGCGGCTGCCCATGAACTCGCTCAACTAGCTTTTAACTGTACAACACATTGTAATGTATGGCTTCTACAAAGCTTGAGTTATGTTGGCCAGTTGACTGCTTGAGATTGTAGCACTTACTCTCTTTTTTGTGGCAAAACAGTTGTAACATGTTATTTATTTCCAATCAGGAGATTGGGAATGAGACACACACAAAAGAATCTTCAAGAGTTTGGAGGGAGGATAAGAGCAGAAACAGTACTAGCTGTATGGTCCATGACAATATGTGAACACTCCAATTTATTGTTCTTATTCAGTAAAGCTCATCGTGATCATGTTAATGCTAATCATGTACTGGAAATTCCGGTAAAAAAGGAATGTAGGGTAAGTTCAATCATTCTTCTGTTTCTATACTCAACTTGAAGAGCCAACATATTCTACCATGTCAAATAATGATAATTGTGCTGGTTTAAACAAATATCATATCTGGCCGTGACAGGTTGCTATTCTTATCTGAATTTGACCCTTCAACCTTTCTACCTTATAATTAACACGTTTATGTCATAATTGCCTCCAATAAGCAGCCACAAGAGCCATCCCCAATTGAGCATATAAAAAGAAGAATTGAACTTCCACTCTGCAATCAAAGTCATGGTCTCAAAATGACAAATTAGCTGATCTAAAACAAACTCTAGTAGTGACCGGTTGTTAATTTATTATATCCTGATGTGAATTTGACCTAATCTTTCATGCAACCTTCCTATTAGCAGCCCCTGAGATTGATAAGCATGTTGACCCTATCAGTCTGCCCAATAAGCAGCCCGAACAGCATATAAAAGATAGAATTGAAGGGTACCATCACCATCTCCATCCTAATCTTGTCCTCTAAGGTTCAAGGTCTTCGGAGGTTGGGGGTGCTGCATGCAAAGCCATGGCCTCCAAAAAGATGGCGCAGATTATGATTCAAGGACACGGGGAAACTAGCTATGCTCGCAACTCTAGTATTCAGGTATTTTCTCTTCTGTCTATTAATTTAGCAGTGTTGTCTCTACGGTCTCTTGAAACTTGGCTTCCGAAGATTCTCTCACCAAGAATTTGTTCATAATATATCTTATTTTACTGGCATTTAAATTAACACCATTATGCAAAATAAGAACAAGAATTGGGATAGTTTTAGTTCTTTCTGAATAAGTACATGTCAACTGCAGAAGGCTGAGCAGAAGAAGATGAAACCTGATTGAAGCGGTCATCGTTGAATTATGCAGCAGCACCGGCACCTTGCAGCCCGGCAAGTTGTGATCGCGGACTTGGGCTGCTCCACTGGTCCAAACACACTTGCACTTGTATTGATCGCTGTCGAGGCGATTCACGTTCATTGTCTTCAGTTCTAGCAACCTCCACCGGAAGTGTGTGCGCTCCTCAACGATCTCCCCGAGAACGACTTCAGCACGGTGGTGAAGAGCCTGGTCACGCTCCGTCAAAGCAAATGATCCTGTTGTCGTGACCGGTATCACACCAGGGTCGTTTTACGAGCGGCTCTTCACCAGTGAATCCTTGCATCTTGTTTGCAAGTCCAATAGCTTGCATTGGCTCTCAAAGGTGTGAGTTTGATACTACTTGATGGATCAATCCACTGCATTACTCGTCTACTCCATAAGCAAAACCTTATCTTTAGAGGCTCCAGAAGATCTAACGAGGAATCTCATCCCAGCGTATGACATTGATGAGCATTCTAGGAGTGAAAGGCTTCCTATAGTACTTGAGGCTTATGCAAAACAGTACAGAAAAGATTTCACGCTTTTTCTGGAGCTGAGAGCCAAAGAGTTGGTCTCAGGAGGCCGAATGATTGTTTCGCTGGTAGGGAGGTGTTCTGATGCAATCGCCACCAAATTCTCTTATATATTAGAAATTGTAGCTCAGATTCTATGTGTCATGGTCTCAGAGGTAAACTGCTTTACTTTCTTTTCTAGCATGTATCTTTTGCGATTACCTGCAAAAAAAAAGGTATCTTTTGCGATTGAATTGGTGCGAGCATTATATTTGACCTCATGATCTTATGGTTATATTAACAGGGTGTGATTGACAAGGAAAAGTTTGATTCCTTTTATGGGCTATTGTATGAACCTTCTAGCGAAGAGCTGAGGGAGATCATCCAAGAAGAGGGCTCCTTTTCAATCAGGGAGATGCGGGCGCATGACCTAGAACTGATATGAACAATGCTCTCAGCACCCCAGGAAGGTTCGCACGGATTTCTGTGAGCTTTGTTTGAGCTGGTATTAGTCCAACATTTTGGTGATGTCATGGATGAATTCATGAGGACCGCGGAGCGGCGATGGATCCTAGAGGGAAGCTTGCAAGAGGAGCGGGCTAGATGTCCATATGCTATGCTGGTTGTATCCCTCGAAAAGGCATGATTATCAGGTCCCTAAAGGTACATCACATTTGATGACAGTGAACAGATGCTGTCTTTGAGGCCAAATGTGTGCCCACTTGATTATGTAAACTAAAACCCATGGCGTGCTTTGAAGGTAATCAACTCTCTGATGTATAGTATATGCACATGTTTAAGGGAACCATTTTTTAATGGAACACGGTCATGGATGATTTTTTATTCGCAAGGGCCGAAAAGAAGAACTGGAGCTTGCAGTGCAGTTTGCAAGCTGTGTGTGTGCGTGCCGAAAACCCAAGAGTGATGCTGGTTTTATCGTTCAACAAGGCATGACACGACGACTGGCCTGTGAGTTCTTAGCTTGTATCTCTCAACCATGGCATGACATGTTTGTATCTGTTCTGCTAGTTTAAACAAATATTCTCTTATCCCAGTTTGACACTTTAGCCTTTCAAGTTGCTGGCCTTAATAGTAGTGACAAATAACAGATTGAAAAACACATTGACTATTTCATTGCCCCCAATAAGCAGCCAGAACAGTCATCCCTGTTGAGCATTGAAAATGAAAAATTGAACTTCCAGCGCAAGCGGAGCCATGGCCTCAAAATAACAGGTAGCTGGTATAAGACAAACTCTGGTGATAGGTTGTTAATGTATTATACCCTGATTTGGGTTTGACCGAATCTTTCATTAAACCAGTGTATGAGCTGGCCCTAGGACTGATAAGCACGTTGACCCATTTGCTTCGCCCAATAAGCAGCCAGAAGAGCCATCCCCAGCTAGCATATAAAAAACAAGAGCTGAACTTCCGGTGCATCTTCACCATCTCCTTCCTAATCTTGCTCTCTCAGGTTCAGGTCTCCGGAGGCTAGCCCTGCTGCAAGCAAAGCCATGGCTTCCAAACAGATGGTGCATATGAATCAAGGACAAGGCGAAACTAGCTACGCTCACAACTCCAGTTTTCAGGTAATTTCTGCTCTCTTAATTAGCTGAAGAGTGTTGTTTCTACGGTACCTTCTCCTGAAACTTGGCTTCTGAAGACTGTTTCAGCAGGAATTTGCTCATAATATATCTTATATTACTAACAACTAAACTAGCACCTTATAGTAAAATAAAAACAATATTGGGAAAGATTGAACTAGATTTCTGAAGAAGTACAAGTCGTCTGCAGAGTGCTGAGCAGAACAGGATGAAGGCCCTGATAGAAGCAGCGGTCGTCGAATTATGCAGCAACACCACCACCTTGTCGCACGGGAAGGTGGTGATTGCGGACTTGGGCTGCTCCTCGGGCCCAAACGCGGTAGCACTGGTGTCCATCGCCCTTGAGGCCACCCACAGCCACTTTCTTCAGTTGCGGCAGCCACCTCCGGAAGTCTGTGTGCTCCTCAATGATCTCCCATACAACGACTTCAACGCGGTGGTGAAAAGCCTGGTTGCGGTCCGGCAAATCGGTGAGCCTGTTGTTGTAACTGGTGTTGTACCAGGGTCATTCTATGAGAGGCTCTTCCCTAGTGGCTCCGTGCATCTTTTCTGTTCATCCAACAGCCTTCATTGGCTATCAAAGGTATTGAGTCTGACACCACTCCAGTAGCATTCGCCCCTTCACTATCTGATCGTTCAGAGGCACAGGCTCCTGAAGATTTAAGGATGAAGCAAATCCCGGCGTATGACATGGATGAGAACGTCAGGCGTGAAAGACTCCCAGTGGTCGCTGGAGCTTATGCACGACAATTCAAGAAAGATTTCACACTTTTCCTGCAGCTGAGAGCCAAAGAATTGGTCCCAGAAGGCCGGATGGTTGTTTCCCTCCCGGGGAGGCGTTCTGATGAGCCTGTCACCGAGACCTCTCTCATCTGGGGAACTGCAGCTCAGATTTTAGGCGCCATGGCCTCAGAGGTGAATACATCCTTTACTTTTTAACCATGCTGTTATTTGCTAATGAGCATTTTTTGGATAACTAACAGGGTGTGATTGACAAAGAAAAGCTTGATTCTTTGTACATACCGGTGCATGGACCTTCCGATGAAGAGCTGAGAGAGATCATCCAAGAAGAGGGCTCCTTCTCAATCACAGAGATGCGGGTGCACGACCCTATAAGCGGCATGGACCGCGCCCTCCTCACCCCAAACAGGATGGTGAATAGCCTGAGAGCTGCTTTCGAGCCGATAATAGTCCAGCATTTTGGATCGCCAGCAGAGATCATGGATGAATTTGTCAGGACCGGCGAGAAGCACTTGAGCCTGCAGCGCAGCTCACAAGTCAAGCACGCCAGAAGCCCGAGGGTTATGCTGGTTGTATCGCTCACCAAGGCATGACATGACAGTTGACGTGTCGCTGCTGCTAGTCTGTATCCATCGCCAATTTGTGACATGTCTGTAAAATTCTGCATCAAACTTAATCGGATTTGTGAGAGACGGGAAAGGCGAATATATGCTGAAATTGCATTGTGAGACAAGCACTTGTCATTTTCATTTCAGCAAAGTATATGTCTCACAATGCAATTGAGTGGTATTGAAGTTCTACAAAGGTACATACATGATATTATTCCTTTGTGTTCCATGGCAATCTCATAAGAATTGGTGTTGTTCTCCCCTGGACCCATCTCTCCTGTCTCTCATCTATGCTATCACTGAGGCAGTGAGGCATGGCTTGAGATCAAAGAACTACTCGAACACAGCTTCAGCAAAAGGCAAGTCCCTGTGTACAAATTGCAAACTGATGCTGTAAATAAACTGGAGCGTGTCCGTCGCAATGCAGTGGCCATCCATCATATTCATGCACTACTTGCATGCAAATTGATTCCTGTAGAGTACAAAAAATAAAAAAATAAAAGGTGGTCGCCCACCGTGGGGCTCGAACCCACGACCACAAGGTTAAGAGCCTTGCGCTCTACCAACTGAGCTAGACGGGCTGTTTTGGCTTTTGTTTTGATTTCTCACTAACTCTTCCATGTGAGACGCATAGAAGGTATCAGTCCATCCTGCTCCCCAGTCAAAAAAGCAAACACTGATAAAGAATCAAAAGTGGTGCAGGCACTACAGATTTATCTTTATCTCTATATTGTACTCCCTCCGTAAAGAAATATAAAGAAATATAAGAGCATTTAGATCACTAGAGTGCATGCCACCAAAAGCATAATAGGAACACCGATTTAGCATTCAGAAACAACAACGGCACAGTTCAAGTTTGACGACATCTACAAAATCAATAAGCTGACAATAATGGACAAGAATTAATTAATCCGAGGTGCACGGCTACAACTTTTTTCATGCTACTTGCAAGGCTGCTCCCTTTCCTCAACAATCAGCATTTTTCATGCTGAAACAGGAGGGCGCTAGCCAGAAAGGGCGATCCCAGCAGCTACACAAGCATCAGCAAGCAGGCTCGCGGGAACAAGCACTAGGAGCCTGCCAGCGATCTACAATCAGTTAGCCCATGTTCAACTGATCAATTGTCACCAGAGGACGCTTTGCAGCCGCAGCAGCCACCGCATTCAGTTGGAAAGAAACCCTCTGGCTCTGGCTCTGAGGCTGATGTTGCTCGCTGCCCCTCTGATCCTGCGGATAGCTTGGACTAGGATTGCCAGGGCTTGCGTTGGTCCCCTCGTTGTCATCTTCCGCTTCCTCGATCTGAGTTGGCGGCTTCAATGCAGGTAGGAGTTGGTAGTTTTCGCTCAACAATGTGTCCTGTTCGGGTGGCAGAGGAATCGAGCCAGGTGGAGCAATAGACTTGGGCAGCGGGATTTTGTTCCGGCTGCGTGCCAACTCAAGTAGAACCTGCGACATCAGCAAAAAGACTTGTCATCCACCTATGCATACAGAGTACTTTGTGTCAGCTTGAGTTTCCAGGGATCTGATAAAACGTAAAACAAGCACTTGACTTCAAAGCATAACCACATGAGTTGTTCATAGCCTTTATTCCCCCAAGATGTTGTTTAGTTGCACTTCTTAGCAGTTAACACGCAAGTGGATATACTTGTGCATGACCCTCAATCTCTAATATCTTTGTACTGCCCAATATGATTCATCAACATTTTAGGTATATCTTCAGATACCAGCCCCATATACAATAAGAATCATACCCTGTTTGTTTCGTGTTTCTATAGAAGTCTAGCCATGCATTCCAAAACATTGTTTTCTACTATGCGTAGCTTGTTCCCGAAGAATTGAAGGGGTGGGAGTGGGGACATTGGTGTATCAGTGAATTGGCAGGTAACCGTCATCATGGAATGTTATGTGGGGAATTCCGTTTCGGAGGAACCCACAGGCCACTGCAGGCACACCTGAGTTGGAATTGTCTAAGAGTTCGTTCAATGAAAGAGTCTTATGTTCCCCAAGTTAAGAGTAGTTTCAATAGAACTTGCAGCAGTCACGTTCTGCAGCAGTTTTGACCTTGTATCCATCCAGGACACTAGTCTTGAGTCATGTCCCGTAGCTGCAACGACTGATGCGAGTTACCGATAAAGAAGCCTTCCCTAATCTCTGTTCGCCACTACCCATTATCTTTCTGATCTGTGCTGGCTACGGTGCCTCCTCGCCGATACCTTGTCAGCCCTATGGCATAGGCATAGCGATCTGATCTGAGGCTCTAACAGATGCTCTCCCTTCTGTGCGATTATTTGACTTGACCTACGAAGAGTGTCAAATCTAACAAAACTGAGTTTAAAGTACACATGATACTGTGGGCTCAGCTGAACATTCCTAACAAGACATGGACTAAATTGAATGTCGATCTTCTGCCCCAACTGGACTCTCATTGCATCATCTGCTACTATCTGCAGGAATTTAAATGTAGGCACTCCCTAGTTACCCACCAAGCTAGCAAAAGTTTGGTAGGTTCCAACTTCCCAAAGGATAAACGAGTCATCTTGGTCCTAGTGGTAGGGTGGTAGAATACTACTCTCTCCATAAAGAAATATAAGAGCATTTAGATCACTAAAGAGGGAGTGCTTGAGATGATCTGGGTTCGAATCCCACATTCCCTCCTATGTTTTCCTTATAATTTCAGTATAACAATGACTGATATGTTGGTCCCTCGGATGGGCTACAAGTGTGGAGTGTAGACAAAATGGCATTACGTGAGCTTAAATAAAAGGACTCAAACCGCAATCTCTGTGTTCCGGATGGTGGCTTTGATTGTGGAATGCATTCATTTATTCGAGAAGTTGCCCCTTATTTGAGATTTAAAAATTTCCCAAAAAATATCTCCCCCAAGAACCAGATATTAACTGAAATCTCAACAGAACACATCATTTCTTCTATCGAGAATGTTTCTGCTGTGACACATCGGCACATTCTCTGTTGTGCCTATCGTTTCCCCAATTGGAATCCACAACATTACTCCCTCCGAATCTGATGGGTTCACAGGAAAGCCGGTCCTGGATGGCTGGATCTAGAGTTTAAACTGGCACCTTGCCCTCGTGATTCACCAATTGATGAAGGTACGGAACCTAGTAATTTGTCCGAATCTAACGAAGATATATGGTACTAGGGTTTTCGGTGAGATTGGTGGTACTCTTACCTCGCGGGGCGGCGGCTGGGAGAAGGAGAAGTTGACCTTGGCCTGGATGGCGAGGCGGACGTCGTCGGCGTCGAGCTGGGGCTTGGCCGCGTGGTCGGCGTAGACCTGGGCGTCGCCGAGCACGTCCCCGACGTAGCGGTAGGCCAGGTCGAGGAACTGGTGCACGACGCGCGGCTCGTACTCGCCCTCGCCGAGCCCCATCGACCGGAGGAGCTCCCGCACCACGCGCGCGTCGCGAGGCTCGTCCGGGCCGGAGGCTCCTCTCGCCGCCGCCGCGGACGGAAGCGATGGCCGCACGCCGCCGCCGTCCATGCTCTGATTGCTGTGTCTTGGCTGGTCGGGGGTTTAGGGGAACGAATCAGGGTTAGATGTCGTGCCTTTTAAAAGCTGGAGAATTGCAATAGTTTCATCAAAGACGCTTTGGCCGAGTGGTTAAGGCGTGTGCCTGCTAAGTACATGGGGTTTCCCCGCGAGAGTTCGAATCTCTCAGGCGTTACCTACCAATAATTTTTATCTTTATTTTAGCAAGTAATATTGTCATCGTGCTAAGGCCCCATAGCACCAACGCACCAGAACAGCAATTGCCGCCGATGAACAGAAATATAGATCGGATGGATCCAACCTGTAGACACATGAACACACACCAACGAAGACAGGATCCACGTGGATCCACCAAAGACAACCGCCGACCGAATCCCGAGAGATTCGCCGGACACAAACCTCCACACGCACCAGAACAGCAACTGCCGCCGATGAAGAGAAATGTAGATCGGATGGATCCAACCTGTAGACACATGAACACACACGAACGAAGACAGGATCCACGTGGATCCACCAAAGACAACCGCCGACCGAATCCCGAGAGATTCGCCGGGGACAAACCTCCACACGCCCTCCGACAATGCTAGAAACACCATCGAAACGGGGACTAGGCGGGGAGAAACTTATTCCATCTTCAGAGAGCCACCAATAATTTTTATCTTTATTTTAGCAAGTAATATTTTTTCTGTGGCTTATTTCGATCTACACCAAGTCTTTTTTGCGAGAAAAACTTATTCCATCTTCAGAGAGCCACCACCGCCTCGCCTCTCTCATCAAGACACAAACCCTTAGAAAACTCAAAAAAACATGAAGAAACAGAGCCCTCCCGCCGGCAAGGGCCGGGATCCACCACGCCTCTATGGCCCTAAGACCACGAGAGATGAGGTAGACCGACGGCGGCACCAACAGGAGGCACGAGAAACCCTAGTCAAAGGGTCTTCTTTCTTCCCGTGGAAGAAAGAAAACTATCTACTCCAAATTTAGCTTCATAATAAATACGTTTCCACTTTCCAGTGTTTCGTTACCTACTTTTCCTACCAATACTTTTTCCTTTCTTTCCACGAGTAATATTTGTTTTCTCTGTTGCTTATTTCTATCTACTCCAAATTTGGCTTCATAATAATACGTTTACGCTTTGCAATGTTTCGTTGCCTAGGTGTTGGTACTTACTTCCTCCGTTCCAAATTACTCGTCGTGGTTTTAGTTCAAATTACTTCATAATGATCAAAAGGTCACTTTGGAACAGATGATAGGAGCACTTTCTTTTGAAAAGGTTGAATCTCTCGGGTGTTGATATTTATTTTCTTCCAATACTTTTTCCATTTTTTTGCGAGTAATTTTTTTCTATGGCTTATTTCTCTCTACCCAAAATTGGCATCCTAATAATGCGCTTCCATATTTTTCGTTACCTAGATGTTGGTACTTACTTCATGATGACCATGCAAAAGGAAAAACTCATGTTCAAACTGTTGGAAATATGCCCTCGAGGCAATAATAAAATGGTTATTATTATATTTCCTTGTTCATGATAATTGCCTATTGTTCATGCTATAATTGTATTAACCGGAAACCGTAATACATGTGTGAATACATAGACCACAACATGTCCCTAGTAAGCCTCTAGTTGACTAGCTCGTTGATCAATAGATGGTCGTGGTTTCCTGGCCATGGACATTGGATGTCATTGATAACGGGATCACATCATTGGGAGAATGATGTGATGGACAAGACCCAATCCTAAGCATAGCACAAGATCGTGTAGTTCATTTGCTAGAGCTTTTCTAATGTCAAGTATCGTTTCCTTAGACCATGAGATTGTGCAACTCCCGGATACTGTAGGAATGCTTTGGGTGCATCAAACGTCACAACGTAACTGGGTGACCATAAAGGTGCACTACAGGTATGTCCGAAAGTGTCTGTTGGGTTGGCACGAATCGAGACTGGGATTTGTCACTCCGTATGACGGAGAGGTATCTCTGGGCCCACTCGGTAATGCATCATCATAATGAGCTCAATGTGACTAAGTAGTTAGTCGCGGGATCATGCGTTACGGAATGAGTAAAGAGACTTGCCGGTAACGAGATTGAACGAGGTATGGGGATACCGACGATCGAATCTCGGGCAAGTAACATACCGATGGACAAAGGGAATTGTATACGGGATTGATTGAATCCCCGACATCGTGGTTCATCCGATGAGATCATCGTGGAACATGTGGGAGCCAATATGGGTATCCAGATCCCGCTATTGGTTATTGGCCGGAGGTTGTCTCGGTCATGTCTGCATGGTTCCCGAACCCGTAGGGTCTACACACTTAAGGTTCGGTGACGCTAGAGTTGTTATGGGAAATAGTATGTGGTTACCGAAGGTTGTTCGGAGTCTCGGATGAGATCCTGGACATGACGAGGAACTCCGGAATGGTCCGGAGGTGAAGATCGATATATTGGACGAAGGGTATTGGAGTCCGGAATTGCTCTGGGAGTACCGGGTGACGACCAGCGTGACCGAAAGGTGTTTCGGAGGCCCCGGCAAGCGTTGGGGGGCCTTATGGGCCAAGGGGAGGGGGCACACGAGCCCACTAAGGGGCCGTGCGCCCCTCCCAACCCCTCTCACGTAACTTGGAGAGGTGGGGGCGCCTCCCCTAGGGCAGCCACCCCTTCGGGCTTGGGGGGCAAGTTTCCTAGGGGTGGGGGCGCCCAAACCCATCTAGGGTTTCCCCTGTGGCTGCCGCCCCTCCCCTAGGGAACCCTAGGGCGCCTCCTCCACCCCCTTCCCCCTATATATAGTGAGTGAGAGAGAGGGCAGCCGCACCCCTTCCCTGGCGCAGCCCCTCCCTCCTCCAACTCTTCATTCTCCTCCGTAGAGCTTGGCGAAGCCCTGCAGGAATACCACAAGCTCCACCACCACGCCGTCGTGCTGCCAGAGTCCTCCCTCAACTTCTCCTCTCCCCTTGCTGGATCAAGAAGGAGGAGACATCCCCGGGCTGTACGTGTGTTGAACGCGGAGGCGCCGTCCGTTCGGCGCTAGGATTGGATCTTCCGTGATTTGAATCGCCGCGAGTATGACTCCATCAACCGCGTTCTTGTAACGCTTCCGCTTAGCGGTCTTCAAGGGTATGAAGATGCACTCCCTCTCTCTCGTTGCTAGCATCTCCTAGATTGATCTTGGTGACACGTAGGAAAATTTTGAATTATTGCTACGTTCCCCAACAGTGGCATCATGAGTTAGGTCTATGCGTAGATTCTATGCACGAGTAGAACACAAAGTAGTTGTGGGCGATGATTTGTTCAATTTGCTTGTCGTTACTAGTCTTATCTTAATTCGGCAGCATTGTGGGATGAAGCGGCCCGAACCGACCTTACACGTACACTTACGTGAGACAGGTTCCACCGACTGACATGCACTTGATGCATAAGGTGGCTAGCGGGTGTCTGTCTCTCCCACTTTAGTCGGATCGGATTCGATGAAGAGGGTCCTTATGAAGGGTAAATAGAAATTGGCATATCACCGTTGTGGCTTTTGTGTAGGTAAGAAACGTTCTTGCTAGAAACCCATGGCAGCCACGTAAAACATGCAACAACAATTAGAGGACGTCTAACTTGTTTTTGCAGGGTATGCTATGTGATGTGATATGGCCAAAAGGATGTGACGAATTATATATATGTGATGTATGAGATTGATCATGTTCTTGTAATAGGAATCACGACTTGCATGTCAATGAGTATGACAACCGGCAGGAGCCATAGGAGTTGTCTTAATTTATCGTATGACATGTGTGTCAATGAAAAGCGCAATGTAATTACTTTACTTTATTGCTAACCGTTAGCCATAGTAGTAGAAGTAATAGTTGGCGAGACAACTTCATGAAGACACGATGATGGAGATCATGATGATGGACATCATGGTGTCATGTCGGTGACGAAGGTGATCATGCCATGCCTCGAAGATGGAGATCAAAAGGCGCAAGATGATATTGGCCATATCATGTCACTTTATGATTTGCATGTGATGTTTGTCATGTTTACATCTTATTTGCTTAGAACGACGGTAGCGTAAATAAGATGATCCCTCGCTAAAATTTCAAGAAAGTGTTCCCCCTAACTGTGCACCGTTGCGAAGGTTCGTTGTTTCGAAGCACCATGTGATGATCGGGTGTGATAGATTCTAACGTTCGCATACAATGGGTGTAAGCCAGATTTACACATGCGAAACACTTAGGTTGACTTGACGAGCCTAGTATGTACAGACATGGCCTCGGAACACAAGAGACGGAAAGGTCGAACATGAGTCGTATAGTAGATACAATCAACATGAAGATGTTCACCGATGATGACTAGTCCGTCTCACGTGATGATCGGACACGGCCTAGTTGACTCGGATCATGTATCACTTATTAGCTTCAACATAAGCCGCCACTCGGGGCGAGTCATAACGGATGTCACTCGGTAGGACCGCCTCTGCTCCGTAAACCATGAAGAAAGGCGTATAACTCGTAGATCTGTTAGGTGTAGTATTGATGCTCCAAATCACAGAAGGCAACTCCTCCACCCAACAACCTGGCGTCCGTTGTAAAGGGACCATGAGCCGGGGTTTTATACCTTTCAAGATCTCTTGATTGGCTCTTTCAGCTTGACCATTGGATTGAGGATGAGCTACTGATGAAACATCAAGCCGGATATGTTCACGTTGACAAAACTCTTCCATAGCCCCTTTGGACAGATTAGTACCATTGTCAGTTATGATGCTGTGTGGAAAACCAAAACGAAAGATCACCTTTTTCATGAACTGAACCGCCGTGGCTGCATCACACTTACTGACCGGCTCTGCCTCAACCCACTTCGTGAATTTATCAACCGCCAACAGGAGATGTGTATTTTTATCTTTGGACCTTTTGAAAGGCCCAACCATATCAAGCCCCCAGACTGCAAACGGCCAAGTGATTGGAATCATCCTTAATTCTTGAGCCGGCACATGAGCTCTCCGTGAGAATTTTTGACAAGCATCACATTTACTGACTAGATCCTCCGCATCAGCATGAGCCGTCAGCCAATAAAAACCATGACAGAAAGCTTTGGCCACAAGAGATTTTGAGCCGTCGTGATGACCACATTCCCCTTCATGGATCTCACGAAGTATTTCCTGACCTTCCTCAGGCGACACACAATATTGAAACGCCCCAGTAACACTGCGATGATGCAACTCATCATGAACAATTGTCATGGACTTAGACCGCCGGACGATTTGTCTAGCCAAGGTCTCGTCCTCAGGCAACTCGCCCCGGGTCATGTAAGCCAAATATGGCACTGTCCAATCTGGGATGACATGAAGAGCCGCCACTAACTGCGCTTCTGGGTCTAGAACAGATAAATCTTCCTTTGTGGGCAACTTAACAGAAGGGTTATGAAAAACATCCAAGAAGGTGTTAGGTGGCACCGGCTTACGCTAAGATCCCAGCCGGCTTTAAGCATCAGCCGCCTCATTCTTCCTTCGATCAATGTGCTCCACTTGATAACCTTTGAAGTGTCCCGCGACAGCATCAACTTCACAGCGATAAGCTGCCATGAGAGGATCCTTAGAATCCCACTTGCTTGACACCTGTTGAGCCACCAAATCTGAGTCGCCAAAGCACCTTACCCGGCTTAAGTTCATCTCCTTAGCCACCCGAAGACCATGGAGCAAAGCCTCATACTCAGCTGCGTTGTTGGTACAAGGAAACATCAACCGGAGCACATAACAAAATTTGTCACCTCGAGGGGAAGCTAAAACAACTCCAGCCCCCGAGCCCTCCAATTGCCTGGATCCATCAAAGTGAATAGTCCAATGTGTGTTGTCCGGCTTTTCCTCAGGCGTCTGTAGCTCTGTCCAATCATTGATGAAGTCCACTAGTGCCTGAGATTTAATAGCAGTGCGTGGCACATACTTCAAGCCATGAGGTCCAAGTTCAATGGCCCACTTGGCGACTCGCCCTGTAGCCTCTCTATTCTGAATGATGTCTCCCAAAGGAGCAGAACTTACCGCAGTGATGGGGTGACCCTGGAAGTATTGTTTAAGCTTCCGGCTCGCCACGAACACCCCATAAATGAGCTTCTGCCAATGTGGATATCTTTGCTTAGACTCAATAAGCACCTCACTGATGTAGTAAACCGGCCGTTGAACCGGATGCTCCTTGCCAGCCTCCTTGCGCTCCACCACAATTGCAACGTTGTCAGCACGTGAGTTAGCAGCCACATACAACAATAACGGCTCTTTATCAATGGGAGCCACAAGGACCGGCGGCTCAGATAACTGTCTCTTTAAATCTTCAAAAGCAGTGTTAGCGGCATCACTCCACACAAAATTGTCTGTTTTCTTCATCATCTGATACAGCGGTATGGCCTTCTCACCTAACCGGCTTATGAACCGGCTTAAAGCAGCGATACGACCCGCCAGTCGCTGAACATCGTTGACGCATGCCGGCTTAGCCAAAGAGGTGATTGCCTTGATTTTCTCCGGGTTAGCTTCAATGCCTCTGTTAGAAACCAGAAAACCCAAAAGCTTGCCTGCTGGCACGCCAAACACACATTTGGCCGGGTTAAGCATCATTTTGTAGACCCGGAGATTATCAAAGGTTTCCTTCAGATCATCTATCAAGGTTTCCTTCTCTCTGGATTTCACCACAATATCATCCACATAAGCATGAACATTGCGCCCAATCTGGTTGTGGAGACAGTTCTGTACACATCGCTGATAAGTCGCCTGGGCACTCTTGAGCCCAAATGGCATAGATACATAACAGAAGGCTCCAAACGGAGTGATGAAAGCCGTCTTCTCCTAGTCCTTAACTGCCATTTTGATCTGATGATAACCAGAGTAAGCATCCAAGAAGCTCAAACGCTCACAACCCGCCGTAGCATCAATAATTTGATCAATACGGGGAAGAGCGAAAGGATCAGCCGGATAAGCCTTATTTAAGTCCGTGTAATCCACACACATCCGCCAGGTACCGTTCTTTTTAAGTACAAGCACCGGGTTAGCCAACCACTCTGGGTGAAAAACTTCAATAATAAACCCGGCCGCCAAGAGCCGGGCCACCTCCTCACCGATAGCTTTACATCTCTCCTCATTAAATCGCCGAAGAAACTGCCTGACCGGCTTAAACCTTGGATCAATATTAAGAGTGTGCTCAGCGAGTTCTCTCGGTACACCCGGCAAGTCAGAAGGTTTCCATGCAAAGATGTCCCGGTTCTCACGGATGAACTCGATGAGCGCGCCTTCCTATTTAGGATCCGGATTGGCACTGATACTGAATTGCTTAGATGAGTCGCCTGGAACAAAATCAACAAGCTTGGTGTCATCAGCCGACTTAAATTTCATCACCGGGTCATGCTCTGTGGTTGGTTTCTTCAGAGACGTCATGTCCGTCGGGTCAACGTTGTCCTTATAAAACTTCAACTCCTCTGCTGCACAAACTGATTCGGCATAAGCAGCGTCACCCTCCTCACATTCCAGGGCTATCTTCCGACTCCCATGTACTGTAATAGTGCCCTTGTGACCTGGCATCTTGAGCTGTAAGTAAACATAACACGGCTGCGCCATGAACTTGGCATAAGTCGATCGTCCAAACAAAGCGTGATATGGGCTCTTGATCTTGACCACTTCAAAGGTTAATTTCTCAGCCCTAGAATCATGCTCATCTCCGAAAGCTACCTCCAGCTCAATCTTACCAACCGGGTATGCCGACTTACCAGGCACCACTCCATGGAAAACGGTGTTGGATGTCTTTAGATTCTTGTCAGTCAACCCCATACGACGAAAGGTCTCATAATAAAGGATATTGATGCTGCTACCTCCATCCATGAGTACTTTAGTGAATTTATATCCACCAACCTGAGGTGCTACCACCAAGGCTAACCGACCCGAATTGTCAACCCGGGGAGGGTGATCTTCCCTGCTCCACACAATAGGCTGCTCTGACCACCTTAAATAACGGGGAACCGCTGGCTCAACAGCGTTCACAGCCCTTTTATGAAGCTTCTGGTCTCGTTTGCACAAGCTAGTGGTGAACACATGATACTGTCCACTATTCAGCTGCTTTGGATTGCTCTGATAACCCGATTGCTGCTGCTGACCTCCCTGACCAGACTGTTGATTATAACCACCTTGATTTCCTTGAAAGCCGGAACTTGAGCCGCCGCCCGGGCCATGAAAACCGCCTCCACCTGAGCCGCCACCAGACCCATGGTTGCCGTCGAACATGTTAGAATTTTTGAAAGCCTTCATGATCGCGCAATCTTTCCACAGGTGAGTGGCTGGCCTTTCCCGAGTGCCGTGTCTCGGACAGGGTTCATTGAGCAGTTGCTCAAGAGTAGGACCTGACCCACCGGACCGAGGGGGCGGCCTCCCCTTGCGCCGTTGATTGTTACCTTGTGAATTGGTGTTAGCCACAAACTCCGGATTACCGTCGGCCTTACGCTTACTGCCTCCTTGATTTGCCGGGTTATGCTGCTGACCCTTTCCGTTGCCGTTCTTCTTTCCCTTCCCTGTCTTCTCTTCATCAGACGCGGGATCCTTGGTACTATCAGAATCGGCGTATTTGACTAGAGCCGCCATCAACTGGCCCATGTCATTACAGTCACGCTTGAGCCGCCCCAGCTTCTGTTTCAGAGGTTCAAATCGGCAATTTTTCTCTAACATTAAGACCGCAGAGCCGACATCCATCTTGTCAGACGAATGTATTATCTCCTTGACCCGGCGCACCCAATGAGTGGTAGACTCACCTTCCTCTTGCTTGCAATTAGTCAAGTCCACAATTGACATGGGCTGCTTGCAGGTGTCTTTGAAGTTCTGGATAAACCGGGCTTTCAACTCTGCCCATGAACCAATGGAATTAGGCGGCAGCCCCTTCAGCCAAGTGCGGGCCGTTCCATCCAGCATCATGGTAAAGTACTTGGCCATTGCCGCATTACTGACCTCCAACAGCTCCATGGCCATCTCATAGCTTTCAATCCACGCCCCGGGCTGTAAATCAGCTGTGTAATTTGGTACCTTTCGGGGTCCCTTGAAATCCTTGGGCAAACGCTCATTACGCAAAGCCGGCACCAAACAAGGAACGCCGCCAGTTCTTGTGGCCACTCCTACCTCAATAGAAGTTGTTGAATAATCCGGGAAGGTTTGGTGAGCCGCCTGGTGAGCCGCCTGCTGAGCCGCCCGCTCATCCTCTCGACGTATCCTGTCGTGTACCGGATTATACCCACCTGGCTGGTTACGGCGCTAAGCGTTGCTTGACAAGGCCACCGAATCCATGTGTCTGCTGTAACTTGGGCTCCGGCTTGGGCGAGGAGTCGAATGAATCATGTCTCGACTATAGGAATAAGCCTCCTGCTGAGCCAGAGCCGTCTGAAGAAGTTCTCTGACCCTTCGCGTCTCAACTGATGTTGGAGAGTCGGCATCCACCGGTAGAGCCGCCAGACGTGCCGATGCAGCGATCAAGTTCTCCAAGGGGTTGGAAAAATGACCCGGTGGTGTTGGTACGTAACGAGGCGGGGCCGTATTCACGTGAGGAGGCTCCATCACCCGGGGCTGAACCGGTGCCCCCGCTCCGGATGTTATAAACCGGTTTACCTCCGGCGGGTTACTAGGGCCGGCTCCGGGCGTGCAGAAGAGATTCCGAGGATCATAAACCGGAGGCAAACGAGATTGAGCCTTCTGGTGCCTCCTCCTCATCACCTCATTAGATGCGTTCAGACTCATCATAAGCTGGAAAGCCTCTGACTGGATCTGTTGCGCCCGAGCATCCAAAGCCGCCCGCTCCGCGGCCAATCTGGTGTCCTCAGCTGCTAGGGATTCTTTGGCTCAGGCTATTTCCTCACGTACCTGTGCTACCTCTACATCATGCTCAGCTTGACTCGCCGGAATAACTGTGGCGGTTAACAGGGCCGTCAACTTGTCCATGAGATCAATCAGCACCTGAGCCGGCAGGCGCACAGGGCCTCCTGCCCCGGCCGCTCCTGACCCGGAAGTTATCGTTGCCGCAGCCGTAGAATTTTGACCGGGTTGAGTGCCAGCCATGAAGATCCCTACTCTGCTCGGCGGCTCAAAGGGGTCCGGAATACTGTTGCCATCAGAACAACCCCCAAGCCCGCCATCTTGCAATTGGTATAACGAATCCGTCTCACCAGTGGACAACTCACCATCGGAGTAGACGGCCGTCTCACCGCCGTCCACGGATCCTTCAGAAAGTTCTCCTCCATGGATGCAACCCACGAAGGCACGCTTCATGGCGGGCTGAGCCCGGGCGGGTCTCGCACACTGAGCCGTCTCGATGATGTCGGTGAAGATGTCCGGCTCAGGGCCCGGCTCACCAATCCGGCCGATGAAGACGTGGATTCCGCCGAAGGGGACCCGATACCCGTACTCAATTGAGCCGGCGTCGGGACCCCAACCGGTGTCGTTGATGTAGATCTTGCCGCGATGACTCTTAGTCATCCGGCCCACAGCGTATCCCTTGAGCCCTTCGAAGCTGCCCTTCAAGAACTCAAATCCACCGTGCGCTGGCCCCACGGTGGGCGCCAACTGTCGTGGAATTGTCACGGCAGATGTCCTCGTGAAAGGACTTAGTCGTGGAGCCATCGCAACTAGGAAGCTTAAAGGGGTTAAAGTGGGACAAAGGACACGAGGGTTTATACTGGTTCGGCCCCTTGCGGTGAAGGTAAAAGCCTACGATCCAGTTGAGGTGGAATTACTAGGGTTTCGATGACCAAGGAGCAAATCTGCTATGCCTGGTTCTCGATTTATGTTACCTGCCCTGAACCGCCGCCGGGTCGTCCCTTTATATACAGAGGTCGACGCCCGGCGGCTCATAGAGTCCCGGCCGGCTCATAAACAGTGTCCGGCTCAGTGACCCATTAATCTTGCCTTACAATACAAGTTATGCCATTATGGCGGTTTATCACTACAGGCCTTGAGTCGCCTTTGGGCCTTGGGCCCTTAACTGAACCGCCATCTTCAAGCTTGTTATTGGGCTTCATATGATGAACCGCCATAGCGTAACCTGGCCCCTCCTGGGCGGGTTACACTAGTAGTTATATCCCCAACAAGAGGGATGTCTATCTAAGTGGGAGTTCATTAAATAATCAGATGAACTTAATTATCATGAACATAGTCAAAAGGTCTTTGCAAATTATGTCGTAGCTTACGCTTTAGTTCTACTGTTTAAGATATGTTCCTAGAGAAAATTTAGTTGAAAGTTGATAGTAGAAAATATGTGGACCGGGTCCGTCAACTAAGGATTATCCTCATTGCTGCGCAGAAGGCTTATGTCCTTAATGCACCACTCGGTGTGCTGAACCTCGAGCGTCGTCTGTAGATGTTGCGAAACATCTGACATACACATTTTGATGACTATGTGATAGTTCAGTGCATAGTGCTAACGGTTTAGAATTGTGGCACCAAAGACGGTTTTGAAACGTCGCAGAACATATGAGATGTTCCAAAGACTGAAATTGGGATTTCAGACTAGTGCCCACATCAAGAGGTATGAGACCTCTGACAAGTTTCCTAAGCCTGCAAACTAAGGGAGAAAAGCTCAATCATTGAGCATGTGCTCAGATTGTCTGAGTACTACAATCGCTTGAATCGAGTGGGAGTTAATCTTCCAGATGAAATAGTGATGGTTCTCCATAGTCACTGCCACCAAGCTATTAGAGCTTCGTGATGAACTATAACATATCAGGGATAGACATGATGATCCTTGAGCAACTCACGATGTTTGACACTGCGAAAGTAGAAATCAAGTAGGAGCATCAATTGTTGATGGTTAGTAAAACCACTAGTTTCAAGAAGGGCAAGGGAAAGAAGGGATACTTCATGAAACGGCAAATCAGTTGCTGCTCTAGTGAAGAAACCCAAGGTTGAACCCAAACCCGAGACTAAGTGCTTCTGTAATGAGGGGAACAGTCACTGAAGCAGAACTACCCTAGATACTTGGTAGATGAGAAGGCTGGCAAGGTCGACAGAAGTAATTTGAATATACGTTATATTATTGTGTACTTTACTAGTACTCCTAGTAGCACCAGGGAAATAAATACCGGTTCGGTTGCTAAGTGTTAGTAACTCGAAATAAAAGGCTGCGGAGACTAGCTAAAGGTGAGATGACGATATGTGTTGGAAGTGTTTCCAAGCTTGATGTGATCAAACATCGCACGCTCCCTCTACCATCGGGATTGGTGTTAAACCTAAATAATTGTTATTTGGTGTTTGCGTTGAGCATAGACATGATTGGATTATGTTTATCGCAATACGATTATTCATTTAAGGAGAATAATGGTTACTCTGTTTATTTGAATAATACCTTCAATGGTCTTGCACCTAAAATGAATGGTTTATTGAATCTCGATCGTAGTGATACACATGTTCATGCCAAAAGATATAAGATAGTAATGATAGTACCACATACTTGTGGCACTGCCATTTGAGTCATATTGGTATAAAACGCATGAAGAAGCTCCATGTTGATGGACTCACTCGTTTTTGAAAAGATTGAGACATGCGAACCATGTCTATTGGTAGATATGCATGAAGAAACTCCATACAGATGGATCGTTTGGACTCACTTGATTTTGAATCACTTGAGACATGCAAATCATACCACATGGGCAAGATGACTGAAAGGCCTCGTTTTCAGTAAGATGGAACAAGAAAGCAACTTGTTGGAAGTAATACATTTTGATGTGTGCAGTCCAATGAGTGCTGAGGCACGCAGTGGATATCGTTATGTTCTTACTTCACAGATGATTTGAGTAGATGCTAAGTATATTTACTTGATGAAACACAAGTCTGAATTATTGAAAGGTTTAAGTAATTTCAGAGTGAAGTTGAAGATCGTCGTGACAAAAGGATAAAATGTCTATGATATGATCATAGAGATGAATATCTGAGTTACGAGTTTGGCACACAATTAAGACATTGTGGAAATTGTTTCACAACTAATACCGCCTGGAACACCATAGTGTGATGGTGTGTCCGAACATCATAACTGCACCCTATTGGATATGGTGCATACCATGATGTCTCTTATCGAATTACCACTATCGTTTATGGGTTAGGATTAGAGACAACAGCATTCACTTTAAATAGGGCACCACGCAATTCCGTTGAGACGACACCGTATGAACTATGGTTTAGAAAACCCTAAGATGTCGTTTCTTAAAAGTTTGGGGCTGCGATGCTTATGTGAAAAAGTTTCAGGCTGATAAGCTCGAACCCAAAGCGGATAAATGCATCTTCATAGAATACCCAAAACAGTTGGGTATACCTCCTATTCCAGATCCGGAAGCAAAAGTAATTGTTTCTAGAAACGGGTCCTTTCTCGAGGAAAAGTTTCTCTCGAAAGAATTGAGTGGGAGGATGGTGGAGACTTGATGAGGTTATTGAACCGTCACTTCAACTAGTGTGTAGCAGGGCACAAGAAGTTGTTCCTGTGGCACCTACACCAATTGAAGTGGAAGCTTATGATAGTGATCATGAAACTTCGGATCAAGTCACTACCAAACCTCGTAGGTTGACAAGGATGCGTTCTACTTCAGAGTGGTACGTAATCCTGTCTTGGAAGTCATGTTGCTAGACAACAATGAACCTACGAGCTATGGAGAAGCGATGGTGGGCCCGGATTCCGACGAATGGCTCGAGGCCATAAAATCCGAGAGAGGATCCATGTATAAAAGCAAAGTATAGACTTTGGAAGAACTACTTGATGGCCGTAAGGCTGTTGGGTGCAGATGGATTTTAAAAGGAAGACGGACAATGATGGTAAGTGTCACCATTAAGAAAGCTCGACTTGTCGTTAAGATGTTTTCCGACAAGTTCAAGGAGTTGACTGCGATGAGACTTTCTCACTCGTAGCGATGCTAAGAGTCTGTTGGAATTATATTAGCAGTTACTGCATTATTTATGAAATCTTGCAGATAGGATGTCAAAACATTGTTTCCTCGACGATTTTCTTGAGGAAAGGTTGTATGTGATACAACCAGAAGGTTTTGTCAATCCTGAAAGATGCTAACAAGTATGCAAAGCTCCAGCAATCCTTCTAAGGACTGGAGTAAGCATCCCGGAGTTGGAATATACGCTTTGATGAGATGATCAAAGATTTTGGGTTTATACAAAGTTTATGAGAAACTTGTAATTCCAAAGAAGTGAGTGGGAGCACTATAGAATTTTTGATGAGTATATGTTGTTAACATATTGTTGATCAGAAATTATGTAGAATTTTTGGAAAGCATACAGGGTTATTTGAAAAGTGTTTTTCAATGGAAAACCTGGATTAAGCTACTTGAACATTGAGCATCAGGATCTATAAGGATAGATAAAAATGCTTAATAGTACTTTCAAATGAATACATACCGTGACAAGATTTTGAAGGAGTTCAAAATAGATCAGCAAAGAAGGAGTTCTTGGCTGTGTTACAAGGTGTGAGTATTGAGTAAGACTCAAGACCTGACCACGGCAGAAGAGAGAGAAAGGACAAAGGTCGTCCCCTATGCTTTAGGCGTAGGCTCTACAGTATGCTATGTTGTGTACCGCACCTGAAGTGTGCCTTGCCATGAGTCAGTCAAGGGGTACAAGAGTGATCCAGGAATGGATCACATGACAGCGGTCGAACTTATCCTTAGTAACTAGTGGACTAAGGAATTTTCTCGATTATGGAGGTGGTAAAAGAGTTCGTCGTAAAGGGTTACGTCGATGCAAACTTTGACACTAATCCGGATGACTCTGAGTAGTAAACCGGATTCGTATAGTAGAGCAGTTATTTGGAATAGCTCCAAGTAGCGCGTGGTAGCTTCATCTACAAGATGACATAGAGATTTGTAAAGCACACACGGATCTGAAAGGTTCAGACCCGTTGACTAATAACCTCTCTCACAAGCGAGATATGAACAAACCCCATGGGTGTTTGATTCATTACAATCACATAGTGATGTGAACTATATTATTGACTCTGGTGCAAGTGGGAGACTGTTGGAAATATGCTCTAGAGGCAATAATAAAATGGTTATTATTATATTTCCTTGTTCATGATAATTGTCTATTGTTCATGCTATAATTGTATTAACCGGAAACCGTAATACATGTGTGAATACATAGACCACAACATGTCCCTAGTAAGCCTCTAGTTGACTAGCTCGTTGATCAATAGATGGTCGTGGTTTCCTGGCCATGGACATTGGATGTCATTGATAACGGGATCACATCATTGGGAGAATGATGTGATGGACAAGACCCAATCCTAAGCATAGCACAAGATCGTGTAATTCGTTTGCTAGAGCTTTTCTAATGTCAAGTATCGTTTCCTTAGACCATGAGATTGTGCAACTCCCGGATACTGTAGGAATGCTTTGGGTGCATCAAACGTCACAACGTAACTGGGTGACTATAAAGGTGCACTACAGGTATGTCCGAAAGTGTCTGTTGGGTTGGCACGAATCGAGACTGGGATTTGTCACTCCGTATGACGGAGAGGTATCTCTGGGCCCACTCGGTAATGCATCATCATAATGAGCTCAATGTGACTAAGTAGTTAGTCGCGGGATCATGTGTTACGGAATGAGTAAAGTGACTTGCCGGTAACGAGATTGAACGAGGTATGGGGATACCGACGATCGAATCTCGGGCAAGTAACATACCGATGGACAAAGGGAATTGTATACGGGATTGATTGAATCCCCGACATCGTGGTTCATCCGATGAGATCATCGTGGAACATGTGGGAGCCAATATGGGTATCCAGATCCCGCTATTGGTTATTGGCCGGAGGTTGTCTCGGTCAGGTCTGCATGGTTCCCGAACCCGTAGGGTCTACACACTTAAGGTTCGGTGACGCTAGAGTTGTTATGGGAAATAGTATGTGGTTACCGAAGGTTGTTCATAGTCCCGGATGAGATTCTGGACATGACGAGGAACTCTGGAATGGTCCGGAGGTGAAGATCGATATATTGGACGAAGGGTATTGGAGTCCGGAATTGTTCTGGGAGTACCGGGTGACGACCAGCGTGACCGAAAGGTGTTTCGGAGGCCCCGACAAGCGTTGGGGGGCCTTATGGGCCAAGGGGAGGGGCACACCAGCCCACTAAGGGGCCGTGCGCCCCTCCCAACCACTCTCACGTAACTTGGAGAGGTGGGGGCGCCTCCCCTAGGGCAGCCACCCCTTCGGGCTTGGGGGGCAAGTTTCCTAGGGGTGGGGGCGCCCAAACCCATATAGGGTTTCCCCTGTGGCCGCCGTCCCTCCCCTAGGGAACCCTAGGGCGCCTCCTGTTGGAAGTATGCCCTAGAGGCAATAATAAAATGTTTGTTATTATATTTACTTGTTCATGATAATTGTCTATTGTTCATGCTATAATTGTATTAACCGGAGACCGTAATACATGTGTGAATACGTAGACCACAATATGTCCCTAGTAAGCCTCTAGTTGACTAGCTCGTTGATCAATAGATGGTTACGGTTTCCTGACCATGGACATTGGATGTCGTTGATAACGGGATCACATCATTAGGAGAATGATGTGATGGACAAGACCCAATCCTGAGCATAGCACAAGATCGTGTAGTTCGTCTGCTAAAGCTTTTCTAATGTCAAGTATCATTTCCTTAGACCATGAGATTGTGCAAATCCCGGATGCCGTAGGAATGCTTTGGGTGTGCCAAACGTCACAACGTAACTGGGTGGCTATAAAGGTACACTACAGGTATCTCTGAAAGTGTCTGTTGGGTTGGCACGAATCGAGACTGGGATTTATCACTCCGTATGACGGAGAGGTATCTCTGGGCCCACTCGGTAATGCATCATCATAATGAGCTCAATGTGACTAAGTAGTTAGTTGCGGGATCATGCATTACGAAACGAGTAAAGTGACTTACCGGCAACGAGATTGAACGAGGTATTGGGATACCGACGATCGAATCTCGGGCAAGTAACGTACTGATTGACAAAGGGAATTGTATACAGGATTGATTGAATCCCCGACATCGTGGTTCATCCAATGAGATCATCGTGGAACATGTGGGAGCCAACATGGGTATCCAGATCCCGCTGTTGGTTATTGGCCAGAGAGCTGTCTCGGTCATGTCTGCATGATTCCCGAACCCGTAGGGTCTACACACTTAAGGTTCGGTGACGCTAGAGTTGTTATGGGAATTAGTGTGCAGTTACCGAATGTTGTTCGGAGTCCCGGATGAGATCCCAGACGTCACCAGGAGTTCCAGAATGGTTCGGAGGTAAAGATTTATATATGGGAAGTCCTATTTTGGCCACCGGAAAATGTTCGGGATTTTTCGGTATTGTACCGGGAAGGTTCTAGAAGGTTCTGGAGTGGGGCCCACCTGCATGGGGGGACCCACATGAACGTGGGTAGTGGGGGCAGGGCCCCACACCCCTGGTCAAGGCGCACCAAGATCCCCCCTTAGAAGGAATAAGATCATATCCCGAAGGGATAAGATCAAGATTCCTAAAAAAGGGCGATAACAATCGGTGGGGAAGGGAAATGATGGGATTTCTTCCCCCCACCTTTGCCAACGCCCCAATGGACTTGGAGGGCAAGAAAACAGCCCCCTCCACCCCTATATATAGTGGGGAGGCGCATGGGATCCGAACCCTTCCCCTGGCGCAGCCCTCTCCCTCCCCAACACCTCCTCCTCCTCCGTAGTGCTTGGCGAAGCCCTGTCGGAGAACTGCAAGCTCCACCACCACGCCGTCGTGCTGCCGGAGCTCTCCCTCAACTTCTCCTCTCCCCTTGCTGGATCAAGAAGGAGGAGACGTCCCCGGGCTGTACGTGTGTTGAACGCGGAGGCGCCGTTGTTCGGCGCTTAGATCGGAATCAACCGCGATCTGAATCGCTGCGAGTACGACTCCTTCATACGCGTTCTTGTAACGCTTCCGCATCGCGATCTTCAAGGGTATGAAGATGCACTCCCCTCTCTCTCATTGCTAGTCTCTCCATAGATTCATCTTGGTGATGCGTAGAATTTTTTTAATTTCTGCAACGATCCCCAACAGTGGCATCATGAGCTAGGTCTATGCGTAGATTCTATGCACGAGTAGAACACAAAGTAGTTGTGGGCGATGATTTGTTCAATTTGCTTACCGTTACTAGTCTTATCTTGATTCGGCGGCATTGTGGGATGAAGCGGCCCGGACCGACCTTACACGTACACTTACGTGAGACAGGTTCCACCGACTGACATGCACTTGATGCATAAGGTGGCTAGCGGGTGTCTGTCTCTCCCACTTTAGTCGGATCGGATTCGATGAAGAGGGTCCTTATGAAGGGTAAATAGCAATTGGCATATCACCGTTGTGTCTTTTGTGTAGGTAAGAAACGTTCTTGCTAGAAACCCATAGCAGCCACGTAAAACATGCAACAACAATTAGAGGACGTCTAACTTGTTTTTGCAGGGTATGCTATGTGATGTGATATGTCCAAAAGGATGTGATGAATTATATATGTGATGTATGAGATTGATCATGTTCTTGTAATAGGAATCACGACTTGCATGTCGATGAGTATGACAACCGGCAGGAGCCATAGGAGTTGTCTTAATTTATTGTATGACCTGCGTGTCAATGAAAACGCCATGTAATTACTTTACTTTATTGCTAACCGTTAGCCATAGTAGTAGAAGTAATAGTTGGCGAGACAACTTCATGAAGACACGATGATGGAGATCATTATGATGGAGATCATGGTGTCATGCCGGTGACAAAGGTGATCATGCCGCGCCTCGAAGATGGAGATCAAAGGCGCAAGATGATATTGGCCATATCATGTCACTTTATGATTTGCATGTGATGTTTGTCATGTTTACATCTTATTTGCTTAGAACGACGGTAGCATAAATAAGATGATTCGTCACTAAAATTTCAAGAGACGTGTTCCCCCTAACTGTGCACCGTTGCGAAGGTTCGTTGTTTCGAAGCACCACGTGATGATCGGGTGTGATAGATTCTAACGTTCGCATACAACGGGTGTAAGCCAGATTTACACATGGGAAACACTTAGGTTGACTTGACGAGCCTAGCATGTACAGACATGGCCTCGGAACACAAGAGACCGAAAGGTCGAACATGAGTCGTATAGTAGATACGATCAACATGGAGATGTTCACCGATGATGACTAGTCTGTCTCACGTGATGATCGGACACGGCCTAGTTGACTCGGGTCATGTATCACTTAGATGACTAGAGGGATGTCTATCTGAGTGGGAGTTCATTAAATAATTAGATGAACTTAATTATCATGAACATAGTCAAAAGGTCTTTGCAAATTATGTCGTAGCTTACGCTTTAGTTCTACTGTTTAAGATATGCTCATACAGAAAATTTAGTTGAAAGTTGATAGTAGCAATTATGCGGACTGGGTCCGTAAACTGAGGATTGTCCTCATTGCTGCACGGAAGGCTTATGTCCTTAATGCACCGCTCGGTGTGCTGAACCTCGAGCGTCGTTTGTGGATGTTGCGAACATCTGACATACACGTTTTGATGACTACGTGATAGTTCAGTGCGTAATGTTGAACGGTTTAGAATTGAGGCACCGAAGACATTTTGAAACGTCGCGGAACATATGAGATGTTCCAAGAGTTGAAATTGGGATTTTAGGCTCGTGCCCACGTCAAGAGGTATGAGACCTCTGACAAGTTTCTTAAGCCTGCAAACTAAGGGAGAAAAGCTCAACCGTTGAGCATGTGCTCAGATTGTCTGAGTACTACAATCGCTTGAATCGAGTGGGAGTTAATCTTCTAGATGAGATAGTGATGGTTCTCCAAAGTCACTGCCACCAAGCTACTAGAGCTTCGTGATGAACTATAACAAATCAGGGATAGATATGATGATCCTTGAGCTATTCGTGATTTTTGACACCACGAAAGTAGAAATCAAGTAGGAGCATCAATTGTTGATGGTTAGTAAAACCACGAGTTTCAAGAAGGGCAAGGGAAAGAAGGGATACTTCATGAAACAGCAAATCAGTTGCTGCTCTAGTGAAGAAACCCAAGGTTGAACCCAAACCCGAGACTAAGTGCTTCTGTAATGAGGGGAATGGTCACTGAAGCAGAACTACCCTAGATACTTGGTAGATGAGAAGGTAGGCAAGGTCGACAGAAGTATATTGGATATACATTATATTAATGTGTACTTTACTAGTACTGCTAGTAGCACCAGGGTATTAGATACCGGTTCAGTTTCTAAGTGTTGGTAACTCAAAATAAAAGGCTACGGAATAAACGGAGACTAGCTAAAGGTGAGATGACGATATGTGTTGGAAGTGTTTCCAAGGTTGATGTGATCAAGCATCGCATGCTCCCTCTACCATCGAGATTGGTGTTAAACCTAAATAATTGTTTTTGGTGTTTGCGTTGAGCATAGACATGATTGGATTATGTTTATCGCAATACGGTAATTCATTTAAGGAGAATAATGGTTACTCTGTCTATTTGAATAATACCTTCAATGGTCTTGCACCTAAAATGAATGGTTTATTGAATCTCGATCGTAGTGATACACATGTTCCTGCCAAAAGATATAAGATAGTAATGATAGTACCACATACTTGTGGCACTGCCATTTGAGTCATATTGGTATAAAACGCATGAAGAAGCTCCATGTTGATGGATCTTTGGACTCACTCATTTTTGAAAAGATTGAGACATGCAAACCATGTCTATTGGTATATATGCATGAAGAAACTCCATACAGATGGATCGTTTGGACTCACTTGATTTTGAATCACTTGAGACATGCAAATCATAACACATGGGCAAGATGACTGAAAGGCCTCGTTTTCAGTAAGATGGAACAAGAGAGCAACTTGTTGGAAGTAATACATTTGATGTGTGCAGTCCAATGAGTGCTGAGGCACGCAATGGATATCGTTATGTTCTTACTTCACAGATGATTTGAGTAGATGTTGAGTATATTTACTTGATGAAACACAAGTCTGAATTATTGAAAGGTTCAAGTAATTTCAGAGTGAAGTTGAAGATCGTCGTGACAAGAGGATAAAATGTCTGTGATATGATCATAGAGATGAATATCTGAGTTACGAGTTTGGCACACAATTAAGAAATTGTGGAAATTGTTTCACGACTAATACCGCCTGGAACACCATAGTGTGATGGTGTGTCCGAACATCATAACTGCACCCTATTGGATATGGTGCATACCATGATGTCTCTTATCGAATTACACTATCGTTTATGGGTTAGGCATTAGAGACAACCGCATTCACTTTAAATAGGGCACCACGCAATTCCGTTGAGACGACACCGTATGAACTATGGTTTAGAGAAACCTAAGCTGTCATTTCTTAAAAGTTTGGGGCTGCGACGCTTATGTGGAAAAGTTTCAGGCTGATAAGCTCGAACCCAAAGCGGATAAATGCATCTTCATGGAATACCCAAAACAGTTGGGTATACCTCCTATTTCAGATCCGGAAGCAAAGTGATTGTTTCTAGAAACAGGTCCTTTCTCGAGGAAAAGTTTCTCTCGAAAGAATTGGGTGGGAGGATGGCGGAGACTTGATGAGGTTATTGAACTGTCACTTCAACCACTGTGTAGCAGGGCATAGGAAGTTGTTCCTGTAGCGCCTACACCAATTGAAGTGGAAGCTGATGATAGTGATCATGAAACTTCGGATGAAGTAACTACCAAACCTCGTAGGTCAACAAGGATGCGTACTATTTCAGAGTGGTACGTAATCCTGTCTTGGAGGTCATGTTGCTAGACAACAATGAACCTACAAGCTATGGAGAAGCGATGGTGGGCCCGGATTCCGACAAATGGCTCGAGGCCATAAAATCCGAGAGGATCCATGTGTGAAAACAAAGTATAGACTTTGGAAGAACTACTTGATGGTCGTAAGGCTATTAGGTACAGATGGATTTTAAAAGGAAGACGGACAATGATGGTAAGTATCACCATTAAGAAAGCTCGACTTGTCGTTAAGATGTTTTCTGACAAGTTCAAGGAGTTGACTACAGTGAGACTTTCTCACTCGTAGCGATGCTAAGAGTCTGTTGGAATTGTATTAGCAGTTACTGCATTATTTATGAAATCTTGGAGGTAGGATGTCAAAACATTGCTTCCTCGACAATTTCTTGAGGAAAGATTGTATGTGATACAAACAAAAGGTTTTTGTCAATTCTAAAAGATGCTAACAAGTATGCAAAGCTCCAGCAATCCTTCTAAGGACTGGATTAAGCATCTCGGAGTTGGAATATACGCTTTGATGAGATGATCAAAGATTTTGGGTTTATACAAAGTTTATGAGAAACTTGTATTTCCAAAGAAGTGAGTGGGAGCACTATAGAATTTCTGATGAGTGTATGTTGTTGACATATTGTTGATCAGAAATGATGTAGAATTTCTGGAAAGCATATAGGGTTATTTGAAAAGTGTTTTTAATGGAAAACCTGGATTAAGCTACTTGAACATTGAGCATCAAGATCTTTAAGGATAGATCAAAAATGCTTAATAGTACTTTCAAATGAATACATACCGTGACAAGATTTTGAAGGAGTTCAAATAGATTAGCAAAGAAGGAGTTCTTGGCTGTGTTATAAGGTGTGAGCATTGAGTAAGACTCAAGATCTGACCATGGCAGAAGAAAGAGAAAGGACGAAGGTCGTCCCCTATGCTTTAGACGTAGGCTCTACAGTATGCTATGTTGTGTACCGCACCTGAAGGGTGCCTTGCCATGAGTCAATCAAGGGGTACAAGAGTGATCCAGGAATGGATCACATGACAGCGGTCAAACTTATCCTTAGTAACTAGTGGACTAAGGAATTTTCTCGATTATGGAGGTGGTAAAAGAGTTCGTCATAAAGGGTTACCTCGATGCAAACTTTGACACTAATCCGGATGACTCTGAGTAGTAAACCAGATTAGTATAGTAGAGCAGTTATTTGGAATAGCTCCAAGTAGCGCATGGTAGCTGCATCTACAAGATGACATAGATATTTGTAAAGCACACACGGATCTGAAAGGTTCAGACCCATTGACTAATAACCTCTCTCACAAGCGAGATATGATCAAACCCCATGGGTGTTGGATTCATTACAATCACATAGTGATGTGAACTAGATTATTGACTCTAGTGCAAGTGGGAGATTGTTGGAAATATGCCCTAGAGGCAATAATAAAATGTTTATTATTATATTTACTTGTTCATGATAATTGTCTATTGTTCATGCTATAATTGTATTAACCGGAGACCGTAATACATGTGTGAATACGTAGACCACAATATGTCCCTAGTAAGCCTCTAGTTGACTAGCTCGTTGATCAATAGATGGTTACGGTTTCCTGACCATGGACATTGGATGTCGTTGATAACGGGATCACATCATTAGGAGAATGATGTGATGGACAAGACCCAATCCTGAGCATAGCACAAGATCGTGTAGTTCATCTGCTAAAGCTTTTCTAATGTCAAGTATAATTTCCTTAGACCATGAAATTGTGCAACTCCCGGATGCCGTAGGAATTCTTTGGGTGTGCCAAACGTCACAACGTAACTGGGTGGCTATAAAGGTACACTACAGGTATCTCCGAAAGTGTCTGTTGGGTTGGCACGAATCGAGACTGGGATTTGTCACTCCGTATGACGGAGAGGTATCTCTGGGCCCACTCGGTAATGCATCATCATAATGAGCTCAATGTGACTAAGTAGTTAGTCGCGGGATCATGCATTACGAAACGAGTAAAGTGACTTACCGGCAACGAGATTGAACGAGGTATTGGGATACCGACGATCGAATCTCGGGCAAGTAACGTACCGATTGACAAAGGGAATTGTATACAGGATTGATTGAATCCCCGACATCGTGGTTCATCCAATGAGATCATCGTGGAACATGTGGGAGCCAACATGGGTATCCAGATCTCGCTGTTGGTTATTGGCCAGAGAGCTGTCTCGGTCATGTCTGCATGATTCCCGAACCCGTAGGGTCTACACACTTAAGGTTCGGTGACGCTAGAGTTGTTATGGGAATTAGTGTGCAGTTACCGAATGTTGTTCGGAGTCCCGGATGAGATCCCGGACGTCACCAGGAGTTCCGGAATGGTTCGGAGGTAAAGATTTATATATGGGAAGTCCTATTTTGGTCACCGGAAAATGTTCGGGATTTTTCGGTATTGTACCGGGAAGGTTCTAGAAGGTTCCGGAGTGGGGCCCACCTGCATGGGGGGACCCACATGAACGTGGGTAGTGGGGGCAGGGCCCCACACCCCTGGTCAAGGCGCACCAAGATCCCCCCTTAGAAGGAATAAGATCATATCCCGAAGGGATAAGATCAAGATCCCTAAAAAAGGGCGATAACAATCGGTGGGGAAGGGAAATGATGGGATTTCTTCCCCCCACCTTTGCCAACGCCCCAATGGACTTGGAGGGCAAGAAAACAGCCCCCTCCACCCCTATATATAGTGGGGAGGCGCATGGGATCCGAACCCTTCCCCTGGCGCAGCCCTCTCCCTCCCCAACACCTCCTCCTCCTCCATAGTGCTTGGCGAAGCCCTGTCGGAGAACTGCAAGCTCCACCACCACGCCGTCGTGCTGCCGGAGCTCTCCCTCAACTTCTCCTCTCCCCTTGCTGGATCAAGAAGGAGGGGACGTCCCCGGGCTGTACGTGTGTTGAACGCGGAGGCGCCGTTGTTCGGCGCTTAGATCGGAATCAACCGCGATCTGAATCGCTGCGAGTACGACTCCTTCATCCGCGTTCTTGTAACGCTTCCGCATCGCGATCTTCAAGGGTATGAAGACGCACTCCCCTCTCTCTCGTTGCTAGTCTCTCCATAGATTGATCTTGGTGATGCGTAGAATTTTTTTAATTTCTGCAATGATCCCCAACACCTCCTCCACCCCCTTCCCCCTATATATAGTGAGGGAGAGAGAGGGCAGCCGCACCCCTTCCCTGGCGCAGCCCCTCCCTCCTCCAACTCTTCATTCTCCTCCGTAGAGCTTGGCGAAGCCCTGCAGAAATACCACAAGCTCCACCACCACGCCGTCGTGCTGCCGGAGTCCTCCCTCAACTTCTCCTCTCCCCTTGCTGGATCAAGAAGGAGGAGACGTCCCCGGGTTGTACGTGTGTTGAACGCGGAGGCGCCGTCCGTTCGGCGCTAGGATCGGATCTTCCGTGATTTGAATCGCCGCGAGTACGACTCCATCAACCGCGTTCTTGTAACGCTTCCGCTTAGCGATCTTCAAGGGTATGAAGATGCACTCCCTCTCTCTCGTTGCTAGCATCTCCTAGATTGATCTTGGTGACACGTAGGAAAATTTTGAATTTTTGCTATGTTCCCCAACACAAACATGCTATCCACATGTCATACCGACATACAATAGTGGACCTTCTATGGATCACATCATATGAAAGTTTCCGCTTGATGGCCCGGTTAAACTTAATGTTGATGGTTCCTTTTTGGATGGTATTGGAGGGACGGGCATGATTTTAAGGGATGCTTCTGGTGGCATCATTTTTTGTTCGTGCACACACCTACTTTCATGCAATTATGTGTTTGAATATGAAATTTTGGCAATCAGAGAAGGATTAAGGCTGGCCTTACAATGGAGTAGCCTTTCTATTGATCTGGTGTAGGACTGTTTGGAAGAGGTAAACATATGGTGAGAAGCACAGATGTCGGCATCGTTTTTTGTTCGTGCACACACCTATTCTCATGCAATGATGTGTTTTTTTTCGAGAAAACTTCCGGTCAATTCATCAACTGTCAAGATAGTACAAAGAACAATAAAAGTAAAATTTGCATCCATGTCCGTAGACCACCTGGCGACGACTACAAGCAATGGAGCGAGCCGAAGACGCGTCCGCCGTCATCGCCCTTGCCTCGTCGGAGCGGGAGAAACATTGTTGTAGTGGACAGTCGGGAAGTCGTCGTGCTAAGGCTTCATAGGACCAGCGCACCAGAACAGCAACCGTCACCGATGAAGAGAAGCGTAGATCGGAAGGATCCAACCTGCAGACACGTAGACGAACGAAGACCGGATCCAATCGGATCCACCCAAGACAAACGCCGACCCCACGAGATCCATCGGAGACAAACCTCCACATGCCTTCTGACGACGCTTGAATCATCACCGGGACGCGGGCTAGGCGGGTAGGATCTTATTCCATCTTCAAGAAGCCACCGCTCCCTCGTCTTCTTGAGCATAGCAAAAACCTCAACAAAACTCAGAAAAGCACCTAAAAATGGAGCCCTTCCGCCGGCAAGGACCGAGATCCACCGCGCCTCCATGGTCCAAGGACCATAGGAGACGAAGTGGACCGGCGGTGGCACCGGCGAGAGGCAAGGAAACCCTAGATGAGAGTTCGCACGAGGGTAAGAGCGAAGGGGTACGGGGGAATCAGAAAGGAAAACCCATGCAATGATGTGTTTAAATCTGAAATTTCGGCAATCGAAGAACGGTTAATGCTGGCCTTGCAATTAACCTTCCTATTGATGTGGAGTCGGGCTGTTTGGGACATGTCAACATATAGTGAAAAACAGAGATGTCAACAAATCGAAGTACACTTTGTTGATTAAAAAAAAGATCAAGGAGAGCTTCCCGTAGTTCTTGTGTACTAGATCGGTACCGCGCCTTGGCGCGAGGGTGCCGGTCCCAACTTTTTGGTCAAGCAAGTAATGCTAAGTTAGTAGGAATCCAGATTTGGCATATGGATTCATATAGGATAACAATATCTATGTTGCTCAATATCGACACGATACTATAAGGCAGAATCGATTTCAATACATCCGTAAGATTACAAAAGATAGCCCTAGCGCAAGTTGCCCGTTCCAGACGTGAAATCTAGATCGATGTAGTATGCAATCAATGCATGGTTCAAAGCCCAAAGCAATGCACCAAATATTTAACCTCATGAAGTGTTAAGAAAGCAAGGTTGTTAAAGATACTAACTTCATAGGGAGATAATGCAACCTTTGTTGATTACCCACTTGCAAGCAAGGTAATGTGATGTGCTGAATACTGAAACCATATGTCTGTAGAAGTATTGGACCACAACCTTCACAGTACCGTGATCATCACACGGAATCTACCACAGGAAAACCGAACATGGATGCCATCATTCCCAACCTGGTAATAATGCCATCAGACCAAAAGATGTTAGAATATCAGCAAACACCAATCCAATGAACATTCTTTATCAGAGTTAAAAAGTTCAAAGCAAGGTATAGCCACATCAAACCCGGAAGGACATATTTCATACTCAATAGTTTAGAAGATAGAAAAAAAAGCAATGCTCATCATTATAGATACGAACAATAGTTCCATAAAATATTACTACCACCGGTTGACTTTTTCCACATAAAATGATGTCTCACTATCAAACTTAGCAGAAAGGTTTCCCCATAACTTGACTTTGATTTCATATGAGGAGAGGCAGCATGTGTGCATTGAACATTCTGATCTCTTGGTTATATAGTGGCTATAACCAAGAGATCAGAATGTTCAATGCACACATGGTGCCCAAACCATATACAAAGACAGGCAGTAGTAGAAACCTGATATCACAAATGATAATATCCTTTATAGGTACAAATTGCTTCCATGTTTATGGCTGAAACATGTGTACATCAGAAACTTTAACTACAATATGGTAGATATCTACAGGACCAAGCAAGAAATCAGAAATAGAACAGCGGGCGTCTTAAGTAAAGCAAGCACCACCCGATTACATATAAGTTTGTATTCATCCTCAGCACTGTCCAGGCTGAAGAGGGTACATAGGGCCACATACAGTCTGCAACATCTGCTTGTCCTTCGACAGCATAACAACATTAACTAAACACGTGGGTCAAACACATAAATAAACATATGTCGGACAATAGGGCGCAATAGAATCGGAGCTAGCAGAGACACAGGAAACTGCCTTAGAACATCCGAAGAGACACTCCCATAGCCAGACATCATTACTTCATGCATCCACAAACAAAAGGATAGGTTCCTGCATATATATAGATTTGCAAGCGCAGTTTAGCAGGATGCCCATCAGAGGAGTCATTTCTGATGCATAGTAAGGTTCATGATATTCAAAACAGTAATAATGGTAGACTTTGCATAACATGACAACACATCATATCTCATAATTAGAATACATTATATTACTGAAAACAGAAACTGAGGTGACCAATTGGAATAATCCCATTTAGGTGACCACATTCCATAGTTTAAATTCAAAAATTAGGCTTCTCCCTAAAGCATACACTCAGATAGGGGGCATTTAAAAAGAATCTGGATGAAACACACAGGCATACCTTCGATATTTCATTGCACATCTCAATGGAGACATTATTATCTTATGGACCTCGTTAAAATCGATGACTTTATTAGTTGCAACTATAATTATATGAAACAGGTACCTGCAACAAAAAATGACAAACCATGATGGATCAGAAATGAATTAAGCAGCTAGTTGCAGCACGACATGCCCAACTTCTCACCTCTGTCTTTTTTATTTTTCTTCATTTATCAATATACATAGTGACACACCAACGCCTTGACTATGCTCTAGCTATCACAGTGGTTTACAAATTCCAGATTCGTATTCAAACAAATGAACTATATAGAGTCATGATAGGTGGGTGAGCCTTGCTTCTGTTCGGTTGTAATTACAGGGGGCATGGTAGGTTGGGAGTCTGGCTTCTCTTTGTGTGTAAAGATAGTGTGTCAAGAGAGCCTTGCTTTTGTTCGGTTACAACTTCAGCAAGCTTGCTATAGAGAAAGTTTAATGAAAACACTTAGATAGCAAGTAAGCCATGTGAGATTAAAAAAAAGCACGGACACCAGCAAGAGAACTGAAATATTCCAGTTTCATGAAATGCATCTCCTTTGTACCTCTTATGATTAGAGGAAAGGCCATAAATGGAAGAACCCAGAGTAGATTTTATACCTACATATAATGGCAGGCTGGCAACAGTAGGGCATTTTCATTGGATAAATACATCAAATTTTACAGAACTAAAATCAACTTCATCTCTGTGTACCTCATATGATTAGAGGAAAGGCCATAAGGTAAAAACCTAAAGTTAGCATAGGATTTATACATACATGTAATTACAGCAGCAGGGTGCTATGCTATTGGTGGTATCCTTTTTATATATATCCTCACTGGTTAGCTGACATAAGAAAAGGAGAAGATCAGAAGGGTATAACAGTTATGAAGCTATAACAGTTATTAAACAATGTGTCAGGCTCACAGGAAAAAACTCAGCGAGTTTTCGTAAGAGTAATACAAAGAAAAACTTGAAATTGAAAATATACACTTAAAAGAGTGGCCAAAGTAAATTTTCCGCATAACACAGTGAATGCAATTTCATAAGAGGTAGCAAAACCATGTAATGCAAATAGGCTGTGTTTTTTTGGGATGTATGGAGCAAAACAATTCAACAACCCATGGAGAATATTATGTTGCAGCGGATATATGAAACTGAGTTATAATGCATAAAAGAATGACAATGGACAATAGTGACATAAGAGGGTAAACAGGGTTTGCCGGGCACTAATTATGTTGTAGCACAAAATACTAATAAATAGTAACTCTAAAGATCAGTTAGGAGCCGGGGAAGGAACTGTAAATAGCATACGTCAGCAGATTAAGCAAAGAGGCACTGATTATACAGAGACTCCAACACCAAACAATTAGAGGGGGACATCAATCGCATACACGGGATGGAGGAAGAGAGCACAAACCATACTTCAAGCAGGGAGAAATCGTGTGCTATTTCAAACAGAGTAACATTTTATCTAGTGCACAAAAATATAGTTGTACAAAATTACTTTATTGTGTCCCAGTTACATAAATCATTTTCTTTTGATACTATCCCAGTTAAAGAGTTGGAAGTCTTAAGTCACAGGAAACAGGAAAGGCCATAAGGTGGTATATTTTTTGAATACCAATGTAATGAAAGGTGGTATCTTTTTTGAATACCAATTCATGGTGTCTTCTTCGAATACCCTCATCTGATACCTAATATAAGAAAAGGCGAAGATCAGAAATCTATGTAAATAGTAGAAGAAGGATACAAGTATGATACAAATGAACCATATATAATGATTTATAGAGATTATCTACAATACATGGCAACCAAAATCGTTGCTTCTTTTGTTAGATATTATGATCCCAAAGTCTCCATCCATAGACTAAATCAGTATAATCTCAGTGTCAACTACAAATATACACATTCTCAAACCTAGAGCAGCAAAACAACACGAAATAAATTTACTAAAAGACTAAATTAATGGGGATAATTAAGGCAAAAAAAAAGGGCAGCCCGGTGCATGTAGCTCCCGCTTGCGCAGGGTCCGGGGAAGGGTCCGACCACTTTGGATCTATTGTACGCAGCCTTTCCCTGCATTTCTGTAAGAGGCTGTTTCCAGGACTTGAACCCGTGACCTCATGGTCACAACCCAACAGCTTTTACCACTGCGCCAAGGCTAATGGGGATAATTAAGGCAATGAAAAACAAAAGATGAACAATGATTATATTGAAAGATCAAATTAGTGGCAGACAAAGAAAGCATTTTGTTCTTAAAGAAACAGTGAAAACAACTTGCAGCAGGATAAAAGCATTTCTTTGAAAGTCTAGCAATATATAAATAGTTCAAATAGTAAAGGATGTATATACAATTCTAACACATGATTATGCAGAATAAACACACTTGACAGTTTCATGAGAAAAGCAACAACTGACCAACGAACAGAACAAGAAAGAACCTATGTACATAAAGGAAACAACACTATGTTACTAAGATAGGAAAGAAACATATAGGCATGAGGCACGAGAAGGCTAGAGATTTAAAAAATAGTTACTTCAACATGATACCTGAAAGATAACTATATAACTTTCTCCCGTTGAGCTACCAGACACAAGTAACACAAACAGTGAGACAAAGAACACACCAAACCATTTTTTTAAAGATGGATCGGCTTCATGCACAGAGTATTCACAGTGCAGCATCAACACTGAACTCAAATATTTTATCCATCTATTTTTTAAAGGAGGAAAAAACTCATCGCTATATAACATCTTCCATGATAGCAGAACTGGAAAAGGAGTGTTAGAGATAAGAGCGGAGTTGGGGATGGATGTAGTTCATGGGTGGGGGTCAGGAGGCAAGGCAAGTAATCTGTATACCTTTGCACAAGACAAAGACGACAAGGTCGCCGGCACCGACAGCCTCTTCTGGCTCCATGAGCCCCGCAGCCATAAGCATCGATGATCTACTCCTTCAATAGAATGTTGATCAAATCATTAGTTTTCTATTTACCGCTAGAGATTCTCCCGTGGTTCTTATTTCTCGATAACTTATGTGGACAGTAGTTTGTAAGATATATATGCATAAAGGCAATATCCCAAAGAAATATCTAAAATATTTGAAACAACATTATCATGAGCATACAAGTAAAGAAGATAGAAAATGTTGTGGATGGGCCAGACCTGCCAACTACCAACAAAATCTGTACAGACAATCCAGATCTCAAATGATCGTGGTGGTCTTCAAATCAAAACTGAGACGAAAGGGTGGTTGATGTGCTCTAGCAGTGGCAATGAGACTCTCCTTGTGCGTTAAGGTACATCAATTGTGGTCCAATTTTTTTGATTGGCAAGATCTGTTCCAAAAACCAGTCACCAATCAGTACTATGGTGGCTATTAAAGAATATAGCCATGATCAAAATATAGTAATAAGAAAACCTTCAAATATGCTTAGAACAATTTTAGGAAGAACCGGTTAGAGTCAGAACCCTACAACAATGGCATTACAAAGAAAACACTTTCTGGTGGTCATTAGAGAAACATGACATTCACTTTTTAATCGAATTCAACTTGGAAGAAGCTGAGAACAATAGCTCGCAAAACTGGGATGTCGTATTCGCCAAGATTTGAATTGCCTAATGGGATTTAATGTTCACACAGTACCCCCATCTCTACATGTTCAGTCCTAAATCTACACAGCTCACAGTACTAAACCAAACATGTATAAGATAATCATCAACCTTGCATATCGTATACAGACCAATCAAATACACTTGGAGCTGACCACACATGCAAATGGCAACTAATGACAACAAGAATGACAAATCCTCCTGGATTTCACAGTTGGCAGGTACAACAAACTAACCAATCAACCTCTCATAGAGTGTGCCATGAAGATGAGCACCTTAGCCGGAGATGCAGGAGGAAGGACGGCCAAATCTGATGAAGGAACAGCAGCCACGGACCCAGCAACGACCCTGGCACCAAACCCTCACAACCACGCTGTGCAGCCGAAACCAACAAACACGCATGAGGAACGAAGAGCAGGACGTCTGGAAGAGAAAGAAGAAAGGAAGAACGCGCCTTTCTGATGGCGGCGAGCGAGCAAACGACGGACGACGGACGGGGGACGACGGCGCGTCAGCCTCGTCGCCCGCAACCCCCATCTCCTTCTCTCTAGATGAGCGGCCTGAGCTCGAGGATGGGTGCCCGGGCGAGCGGCGGCGGCGGCGGCCGTCGGCGGGGAAGGGAGGCGGGCGTGGGCCTAGGGTTTGGAGGGGGAGAAAGAGGCGAGGCGGGGGGAAGAGGAGAGGGGGTGGCGAGTGGGAGAGGAGGCGGCGGCGTGGGGAGCAGGCGGCCGCGCGCGAGTGTGGGAGCGAGCGGGCTAGGGTTATCTCCACGGGAGAAGCCCCTTTTATACCCCTGTGCGTGAAATTATGAAAATGCCCATGGCGGGGCAAGGAAATTACCCGCAGTGGCACGAGCGAGAGCTAACTATTCATTGTAGCAGTGCTTTTTTTTGATCCAACGGCCAGGATCGTCCAGCAGCGAGATCGGACGGACGAAGTCGCATCAAAAAATCGATCCAACGGCCGAGAGTGGCTAAGCTCTGAGAAGCCTCATGTTCTCCCTAGATACTTATATCAGGATTACTCATATACACTGTACTTAGAATTTTTCTAGTCATGATTTGGCAAATTTTGGTAGATCCCAAGTTCAAACTGCTGTGTGGCTTGGGCCAGGTTCGGAACGTGATAGCATTCCCTGATGATTGAGTAATACAAGAACTATTTCGGGAAAAAAAACTATTTGAATACAGCCTGAACAAAGGGAAGTTCCTGCGTGCATTGCACATGGAAATCAATTCCTGGGGAGTGAAAAAAAGGAGAAATGTCGCCCACCGTGGGGCTCGAACCCACGACCACAAGGTTAAGAGCCTTGCGCTCTACCAACTGAGCTAGACGGGCTGTGCTGTTTATATTTTGATTTGTCAATAACTCTTCCAGGCAACACGCACAGAAGGTATGAAATGACAAGCTGATATAAAATGACAAAGACAGTGAACTACAGAGTTATCTCTATATCGATTCGAAAAAAAAGAGATTTATTTCTATTGTACACTTAGTAGGGGTGTGCACGTATTGTTAGGTCCTCATTTTAACCAACCAAATATGTGCCACATGCCACCAAAAGCATAATTGGAACACAGTGGCAATAGAAACACCGATGTAGCATTCAGAAACAACGACGGGACAGCTCAAGTTCGACAAGATATTACAAAATCAATAAGTTGACAATAATGCACAGAAATTAATTAACCAGAGGTGCACGGCTACTACTTACACTACTTGCAAGGCTGCTCCCTTTCCTCAACAATCAGCATTTTTTTCATGGTGAACTAAGAGGGCGCTAGCCAGAAAGGGCGGTCCCAGCAGCTACACAAGCATCAACAAGCAGGCTCGCGGATGATCAATTGTCACGAGGACGCTTTGCAGCCGCGGCAGCCACCGCGTTCAGTTGGAAAGAAACCCTCTGGCTCTGGCTCTGAGGCTGATGTTGCTCGCTGCCTCTCTGATCCTGCGAATAGTTTGAACTGGGATTGGCAGGGATTGCGTCGGCTCTCTCGTTGTCATCTTCTGCTTCTTCAGTCTGAGTTGGTGGCTTCAGTGCGGGTAGGAGCTGGTAGTTTCCACTCAACAAAGTGTCCTGCTCAGGTGGAAGAGGAATCGAGCCAGGTGGAGCGATAGACTTGGGCAGCCGGATCTTGTTCATAGCCTAGCCACAAGAGTTGTTCATAGCCTTTATCTACGCAAGATCTTGTTTAGTAGCACTTACCAGCTAACCCAAAAGTGAGTAAACTTGGAGTGACCCTCAATCTCTAATATCCTTTTACTGCCTAATATGATTCATCAACATTTTAGGTATTATTTTCAGATGCCAGCCTCATACACATTGAGAATCATACCCTGTTCATTTCATGTTTCTATATAAGACCAGCCATGTATTTCAAAACATTATTTTCTACTACGCTTAGCCTGTTCCTGAAGATTTGGAGAGGTGGGAGTGGGGGGAACCAGTGTACCAATGAATTGGTAGGTAACTGTATTACAGAGTGTTATGTGCGGAATTCCATATCGGAGGAGTAAACCCAGAGGCTACAGCAGACACACCTGAGTTGGAATAGGCTAAGAGTTCAATTAATCTTTTGTTCCCTAAGTTAGGAATCGTTTCAACAGAACCTGCAGCAGTCACATTCTGCAGCACTTTAAGTCTGTATCCATCCAAGACACTGGTCTTGAGTCACCTATATAAAGGTCCCGTAGCTGCAGTGACTGATGCAAGTTATCAATAAAGAAGTCTCCCCCTAATCTCTATTCGCCACTACCCCGTTACCTTTCTGATCTGTGATGGCTACAGTGCCTCCTAGTCGATACCTCATCAGCCCTCTATGTGATTATTTGACTTGACCCATCCATGAAGAGTGTCCAAATCTAACGGAAGTTATCGAGAATACACATAATATATCTAAAGAGTAAAGCCAACTTAATAAGGAAACCGAGTATTCTTGTTTCCAGTTGCAACAGAAGTCTGCTATGGTACAAAGCAGCATCTCTGCACTAACAGAAGAGGGTATTTATTTCTTGCTTGGTTCTCAAAGGTTAAATTGTGTATATGGAACTACTAGTTGCACATGATTCCTAAGATTTTAGACCCTTCAGCTGATAAGCATTCAACTTTCCAAACAAGAAATGGGCTCAGTTGAACATTCCTAACAAGATATGGTGTCATGGACTGAACTGAAGTCAATGTTCTGCCCCAACTGGTCTCTCCTTGCATCATGTGTGCAGATATGGAAGGTTTTCCTTGATGGAGGTTAGAAAGGGCTCTTTTGCTCTACTTCTTTTTCTTTTTTACTTTGAGAAGGGGTTCTATTCTGCTACCTTCACTTCTGACTTTTCCCACCTATTGGTATTGAACTTACATGAGCAATGCCATTCATACATACAGGTTCGACAAAAAGTTTTACGTACCAGTTCATTGTAGTGACGGTTGCTAAGATCGTGGGAGCAGTAACAATCTAAAATAATTAAATAAACCAGTACGCATGGATTTCATAAGATTTTTACGTAAGAATAGGATTTTCCTTACATCGAGAAGGTATTCGTTTCTGCTACTAGCTGCACACTGGGATTTAAATCTCGGCACTCCCTGATTACCCCACCAAATTGGCAAAAGTTCTGTCAGTTCCAACTTCCTAAAGGATAAAGGAGTCATCTTGGTCCTAATGTACTACTCCCTCCATAAAGAAATATAAGAGCGTTTAGATCACTAAAGTAGTGATCTAAACGCTCTTATATTTGTTTACAGAGGGAGTAATTGAGATGAATCTGGGTTCGAATCCCACGTTCCCTCCTATTTTTTTCATTATAATTTCAGTATAACACTGTCTGATATGTTGGTCCCTCGGACACCTACGAGTGTAGAAAAAACGACATTTCATGAGCTCAAGGACTAAAAACCACAATCTCTGTGTTGCGTTGCGGATGGTGGCTTCTAAACACCACCATGTCTGAATCTTTGATTGATGTGTTCTTATTGTGGAACGCATTTAATCGAGAAGTTGAGCCTTATTTAAAATTCAAATTTTCCCCAAAAAATATCTCTCAGCCAAGAACCAGAAATTAACTGAAGTCTCAACAGCACACATCATTTTTCGTACTCTTAGCCGTTGAGATCTCAGCCAAGAACCAGATATTTTTCGTGCTCCAATTGGAGGGAGTAGATTGTTTCCTCTGCGACACATCACATCCTCTACAGTGCTTATCCCCAATTGGAGTCCACAACATTACTCCCTCTGAATCTGATAGGTTCACAGGAAAGCCGGTCCTCGATCTAGAGCTTAAAGTGGACCCTTGTCCTCGTCATTGACCAATTGAATGAAGCTACGATACCTAATAATTTGTCCGAATCTAACGAAGATATACTCTAGGATTTTTACTGAGATTGGTCGTGCTCATACCTCGCGGGGCGGCGGCTGGGAGAAGGAGAAGTTGACCTTGGCCTGGATGGCGAGGCGGATGTCGTCGGCGTCGAGCTGGGGCTTGGCTGCGTGGTCGGCGTAGACCTGGGCGTCGCCGAGCACGTCCCCGACGTAGCGGTAGGCCAGGTCCAGGAACTGGTGCAGGACCCGCGGCTCGTACTCGCCCTCGCCGAGCCCCATCGACCGGAGGAGCTCCCGCACCACGCGCGCGTCGCGAGGCTCGTCCGGGCCGGAGGCTCCTCCCGCCGCCGCGGACGGAAGCGATGGCCGCACGCCGCCGCTGTACATGGTCTGATTGCCGTGCCTTGGTTAGATGTCCTACCGTTTACAAGAGGAAAAGAAGCACCAAAAGCATAAAAGACGTTTTGGTCGAGTGGTTAAGGCGTGTGCCTGCTAAGTACATGGGGTTTCCCCGCGAGAGTTCGAATCTGTCAGGCGTCGTTATTTTTAGTTTTTTCTCTGCCTTATTTCATTCTACTCCATTTTTGTCTCTGTCTCTATTTTCTCTCCGTCTTATTTATTTATTTATTTTTGTGAAAGTCTTTTTCTCCAAGGCATCAATTTTTTTAATTCTCTGGCTTATTTCTCCATGCTCCATTTTTTTACTTGTTTGTCTTATTTCATTTTTCTCTACGTCTTATTTCTATATAATCAGGCGTCAAAGATTGAAGCCGTTGTCATTTTTCTCTCTGCAGCAGTGGACTTGGGGGCTCCTAGCGGTCCACCATGGCCTTTTGGTTGTTTCACTTGCTGAAGCTCCTAGCGGTCCACCGTGGCCTGGGTCTGGGCCTCTTTGCACGCCAAGCTCAATTTCTCGAGCTTGACGACCTTCTTTTTCTGGTCCTCTTGAAGGGTGTCACGTTGCGCGTATAGACCCTTCAGGTCTTTCTCGACCTCAGTGACCCGGGCCTGGTCCTTGCCACGACTTGCCTTCTCTTTGGCCAGCTCATCGATGGCCTTCTTCGTTGTAACCTTTTTGATGTTCGCTTCTTGCTGAGCTTTTTTAAGCTTAGCTCGGAGGGCCTAAATCTCCGTGGCAGCAGCTAAAAAACAATCAAATGCACCTCTGTTAAAATAACTTATGTTGCGACTACAACATATTTAAGCTCGGGCACTAGCCTTCATCGTACCTTGCGCTTGATCCATTTACTTTTTCAGCAGATCCATGTCCTCTTCGGACCGCACAAGCTTGTGGTTTAGCTCTGCCAACTCCTTGGAGTTGGATGCAAAAGCCGAAGCCGACGCCTGCAAGTTAAATTATTAAGCATCTCCGTTACAAACATTGATCCTCTAATTGGCTTTATCAATCCGATCAGAGTCTCGGGGGCTACTGCATATTCGCTCTTATACAAACCAAAAACAAAAAACCCAAAGAAAAATGACCCCCAAGTCAGTTCATCAAACTTACTCCGGGCTCGGGGCTGCTGTAACTGCACTCCTACACGTGCATCTGCAGTTGACCTTTCTTACAAGACAAAGTCTTCGGACAACATTCTCCGTACTCGTCCGTTAAGGGCTACTGGGTATGTTGGTTGCTAACTAACAACCTTGGATCATGAAGATGGTAAAAGGGTTACGTATGTCGTACCCCAAAACCTTTAAAAAGGCCTTTGAAGACCTCCTTAATTCTAGTCTCTGTGGACCGATAGTTATTAAGTGATACGTCTCCAACGTATCTATAATTTTTGATTGTTCCATGCTGTTATATTATCATTTTTGGATGTTTTACAATCATTTTATAGCAACTTTATATCATTTTTTGGGACTAACCTATTGACATAGTGCCCCGTGACAGTTGCCGTTTTTGCTTGTTTTTTACATCGTAGAAAATCAATATCAAACGGAGTCCAAATGCAGCGAAACTTTTTGGAGATTTTTTTGGACCAGAGGACATCCAGCGGGCCAGAGAAGCACCTGGGAGTGGCCCGAGGGGGGCACAACCCACTAGGGCGCGCTTGGGGGCCCAGGCGCACCCAGGTGGGTTATGCCCACCTCGATGGCCTCCCGCACCGCCTCTTTGCTCTATAAATGCCCAAATATTCCAAAAACCCTAGGGGAGTCGACGAAATTTTGTTCCAGCCGCCGCCAGTTCCAGAACAACGAGATCCAATCTAGAGCCCTTCTCTGGCACTCCGCCGGAGGGGGGAATCATCACCGGTGGCCATCTTCATCATCTCGGCGCCCACCATGATGAGGAGGGAGTTGTCCTCCCTCGGGGCTGAGGGTATGTACTAGTAGCTATGTGTTGTGTGTCTCTCTCTCTCTCGTGTTCTTGAGATGGAACTATCTTGATGTAACGCGGACTTTGTTGACATAGATGAATCATATGGAGTTTTTCCCCTCTCTATCTTCTTGGTGAATTGAGTTTTCCCTTTGAAGTTTTCTTATCGGATTGAGTCTTTAAGGATTTGAGAGCACTTAATATGTGTTTTGCATGAGGATATCTGTAGTGACATTGGGATATCTAATTGAGTTACTTGATGTATATTATTGTGACCAACTTGCGGGTTCCGTGACTTTAGGGCCTATGCATAGGGGTTGGCACACGTTCTCATCTTGACTCTCCGATAGATATTTTGGGGCACTCCTTGGGAATCAAATAGATGAATCTGAAATTGTGTGATGCTTATTGTATAGCCAAACCCATGGATATTTGCGGTGACATTGGAATATCTAGGTGACATTAGGGTTTTGGTTGATTTGCATCTTAAGGTGTTATTCTAAAGAATAGCTTTGTGGTGGTTTCGTGCCCGACAACAATTTCTATACAACAAGTAATTTTGGAGTGAACTCTACACCACACTTGTTGGATTTGCAAATGATTCAACTATGTCAACATTGTTAGGAGATCACACTAGTGAAAGTACGGACCCTAGGCCTTGTTTTCAAGCATTGCAATACCGTTTGTGCTCCGTTTTATCAATTGCTACCTTACTGTTTTTATTTATTCAGATTATAAAAATATATTTCTACCATCCATATTACACTTTTATCACCATCTCTTCACCGAACTAGTGCACCTATACAATTTGCCATTGTATTGGGTGTGTTGGGGACACAAGAGATTTCTTGTATTTGGTTGCAGGGTTGTTTGAGAGAGACCATCTTCATCCTATGCCTCCCACAGATTGATAAACCTTAGGTCATCCACTTGAGGGAAAATTGCTACTGCCCTACAAAACTCTGCGCTTGGAGGCCCAACACGAGTCTACAGGAATAAAGTTGCGTAGTAGACATCATTAAGCACCGCGCCAAGAAGGCCATGGTGCTCCGCAATGATGGGGGAGCTTGTCATAGCTGCCTCTGATAACCCACAAGTATAGGGGATCGCAGCAATTTTCGAGGGTAGAGTATTCAACCCAAATTTATAGATTCGACACAAGGGGAGCCAAAAAATATTTGTAGGTATTAGTTGCTGAGTTGTCAATTCAACCACACCTGGAGATTAATTATCCGCAGCAAAGTAGTATGATAGTTTTGATAATAGTGACAGCAGCAATAGTAACGGGAACAGTGATAGCAGTATTTTGTAGCAAGTGCAACAGTAATGATAGCAGTAGCAACTTAGCAAAAACAATATAGGATAAATTCGTAGGAATTGGATCGGTAACTTGTTGGATGATATTCATCATGTGATAGTAATGACCTAGGGCGATACGGCACTAGCTCCAGTTCATAAATATAATGTAGGCATGTATTCCGTAAATAGTCATACGTGCTTATGGAAAGAACTTGCATGACATCTTTTGTCCTACCCTCCCGTGGCAGCGGGGTCCTATTGGAAACTAAGGGATATTAAGGCCTCCTTTCAATAGGGAACCGGAACAAAGCATTAACACACGGTGAATACATGAACTCCTCAAACTACGGTCATCATCGGGAGTGGTCCCGACTATTGTCACTCCCGGGTTGCCGGATCATAACATGTAGTAGGTGACTATAACTTGCAAGATCGGATCTAGAACATGGATATAATGGTGATAACATAAACGGTTCATATCTGAATTCATGGGACCCGGGCCCAAAGCGACAAGCATTAAGCATGGCAAAGTCATAGCAACATCAATCTCAGAACATAGTGGATACTAGGGATCAAGCCCTAGCAAAACTAACTCGATTACATGATGAATCTCATCCAACTCCTCACCGACCAGCGAGCCTACGAAGGGATTACTCACTCCCGGTGGGGAGCATCATTGAATTGGCGATGGAGAAGGGTTGGTGATGACAAAGAACGAAGATCCCCCTCTCGGGAGCCCCAAACGGACTCCAGATCTAGCCTCCCGATGAAGAACATGAGGTGACGGCGGCTCTGTCTCGTGGATCGTGATAATTCTTTCTCCCTCATTTTTTTCTAGAAAAATAGGATTTTATAGCGTCGGTTTTAGGGTCTGCGGGGCCACCAGGTGGGGACAACCCACTTGGGCGCGCCTAGGAGGGCAGGCACGCCCTGGTGGGTTGTGCCCACCCAGGTGCCCCCCTCCGGTGGCTCTTGGCTCCAGAAATTCTCTTTATTGATATAAAAAATCCTCGCAAAGTTTCGTTCCCTTCCGAGAACTTTTATTTCTGCACAAAAACAACACCATGATAGTTCTGCTGAAAACAGCGTTAGTCCGGGGTTAGTTTCATTCAAATCATGCAAATTAGAGTCCAAAACAAGAGGAAAAGCCTTAGGAAAAGTAGATACGTTGGAGACGTATCAACTCCCCCAAGCTTAAACCTTTGCTTGTCCTTAAGCAATTCAGTTGATAAACTGAAAGTGAAAAAGAAAAACTTTTACGAACTCTTTTGCTCTTGTTTCCATAAATAAGCTTAAACAACACCCAAGTTTTTAGCTAACATTATAACTAACCATGTCGACAATAACTCTTAAAAATTATATTAACTCATATCAATGACATAATTAGCTAGCGAGCAATAATAAGATATCTCAAACGGCAACACGTTGTCAAAACAACCATGATATAGCATAAATGCAGAGCACCTCCAAAGTTCAAGCAGTGACTAAACATTGTAATTCATGGTAGAAAAGATCCAGTCATGATGCACCCAACATTAGCTACACACAATGCATCAGCATGACAGCAATGCTCTCAGGTTCTGGCGCTTATTTTTAGAAGGTGATGACACAACATAAAAGTAAATAGATAGTCCCTTCGCAGAGGGAAGCAGTGATTTGCAGATGTGCTAGAGGTCAAGTTTTAAAACAAAGGTAAATGATATTTTGAGACATGCACCCTTCTTGTTCACTTCATGACCATCAGTTATCAATATATACCATGTTAAACACGCTAGTGGCGGTTCCCAAGTGATAAAATAAAGGTTTACTCCCCCTCCACCAACAATCACACTCCACGGCTTGTCCGAAACAACGGGTGCCGTTGTGACGCCCGGATAATTATGCTACAGTAAACCTACGCTGATGATGCCACGTCACCTCTGTTAGTGTTGATAATCACGCGTTAGTTCAAAAACCAATTCAAATTCAAAATTTAATAAGAGCAAACAATAAAAGTTTTCAAATATTAAAACTAAAATGTTCGGAGTGAACCAAATATTGCATAGGTAATTATGGTGGAGAAACCACACTTTTATAAAATGTATAAAATACTCTAAAATGAATAAAACAGTAGCAAATACAATTATTTAAATGCTTTAAAAATAATAAACATTTTCAAAACTAAATTGTTATAAGTATTAAACTATTGTGGCAGTGGCATAATTTGTAAAATCTATTTAGGTGCCACCTTGGTAATTTACTAAAACTAAAGTAAAAGAAAAACAAAATACATAAACGAATAAAAAGAAATGCAAAAGGACACAGAACAAAGAAAAAAGAAAAAAAGAAAAGGGAGAAGCCCCCCCCCACTAGACCCCTGGCCCAACTGGGCCGACCCCCGGCCCAGCCCACCTCTCCCACTCGCCCCCCTTCCCTGTTCCCCCGACCGGGGTCGGAACAGGGGCCGGTCCCCGCCGCACCACCTCGCCGGCGACGGGGAGGATAAGGGCGCCAGCACCCCCCCCGCCTCCTCGGGCCCCTCTCCCACTCACCCCCGCTCACCTCTCGGCCCCTGCGCCTCTCTCTTCCCCCCCAGATCCGCGCCGCTCCTCCCTTCCCCACGCCCGACGCGGTCGCCGCCGTTCATCGTCGTTCACACGGCCACCGTGCCCGCCTCGCCGCCCCAAGGTGTCTCCAAGGACCGCCGTCGCCCGCTGCTGCGTATGGTGCAGCCCGTTGGAGACCGGAGCCCCTACAACGAGCACACCGAGCTCGTCTTCAGCTTCGGACGCCGGCGACCCCCTTCTTCCCCGACGCCGACCTGCTGCTCCTAAGCCTCTCACCGGCCTCCGTGTGCCGCGTGGTGAGCCTCTCCCCGCTCCTCCCCTGTCCTTTCTCTCTCGCGCGCCCCCTAGCGGCTTCCCCACGCGCGCCCGAACGCCGCGCCGCGGAGCTCGTCGCCGGCGGGTCTCCGGTGACCATTTGGTCATGGGCGTAGGCCCGTTAGCTCGACCGCATCGTGCTGCACCCGCCTAGCTAGTTAGTTCGGCCGCTCGCGCGCTCTAACGCCGCACCCGCCCCAGCCCGAAGCACCTCGCCGCCGGCGAGCTCGAAGCGCTCGCCCCCGCCCGTTCCAGCCACCCCGGCGACCACCGTTGGACGCGCGGCGCCGAGCCGCGTCGAACGCGCCCAGCCACAACCCCGCAGACCCCCTGTGCGCGAAACCCGCGCCCCTCCCGAGCCGCGCCGCCGCGTTTGGCTCGTCGGAGTCGCTCCGGCGCCGGCCGCCGACGTGGCTGGCCTGGGGCCACCCCCAGTGCCACTGCCAGTGGGCCCCGTGGGCCCAGTTGACTGGGTTGACCCAGTCAACTGCTGACTGGGCAGGCCCAGCCACTGACATGCGGGCCCCGCCGCAAAAATTAAAAAAAAGGAAAAAGAAAAATGTTTTATAAATAAAAATAATTAGATTAACTAATCACTCACTGACATATGGGGCCCACCCCTCTAATTAGACTGTTAGTTTAGTTTAAATTAATATTAGACTAATAGAGGCTGACATGTGGGTCCCACTGGACCCACCTGTCTGGGTTGACTGGTCAGCCGACCTGTTGACCTGCTGACGTCAGCATTACCTCATGCTGACGTCATAATTCATTTTTGCTAAATTCAAATAATTCCAGAAACTCAAATAAACTTTGAAAATTCATATCTTTTAAACCGTAACTCGGATGAAAATGTTTTCTATATGAAAGTTGCTCAGAACGACGAGACGAATCCAAATACGCAGTCCGTTCGTCCACCACACCTCCCTAACCTATCGAACTAGCAACCTTCCCCCTCCGGTCATCTGTATGACTTATTTATGTTTTAGAGTTGTGTTGTGATATCTTCCCGTGAGTCCCTGATCTTGATCGTACACATTTGCGTGCATGATTAGTGTACGGTCAAATCAGGGGCGTCACAAGTTGGTATCAGAGCCAACTGCCTGTAGGAATCCCCCTTTCCAACTCCTTGGCCGAAGTCGAGTCTAGACATTGCAATTTTTTTTACTAACATGGCTGTGTGTCTTACGGGCCCACGTCGCCATTGGGTGGTATTAGGATCTTTTACTCCTTGTCTATACTCTAGGACTCTGATCTCTCTTCTATCCGGGTTAAGTGAATTTTACTAAATCTAACATTAGGATCTCGTTATCACTTTCACCCGGAGAGCCCTTTATTACTGATGATCGTCTGCTGCACGTGAAGACCCTGAAGATACTCTCCGCTGATAACCCGAGAACTTGTGTTCATTGCTTTTGCAATTCTCTTTCATCGATGAACTCCTATGGATAACCACGTATACTCGCCATTCATACAATGTTTCCCAGTTGATCTTGTTATTACAAGATACCCCGAAATTCTCTCTGTTGTTCCGAGAATCCTTTGAGCTTACTGCCTTGCTGTTCTTTGTCACCCGAATACCCCTACGGTTAATTCTCGCACTTACCGAGTATCCGGTCATCCCCAGTTGTTTCAAGTATTCCACAATAGTCTTCAAAATACTATTCGATCTTTCGAAAATCCTCAGGAGCCTATTGCTCTTGAAATTCTTGTTTGCTTGCATTATGGTTAATCCCAAAATTCTCGTAATCTTAATGGCATCTCTTGTCATTATCATTTTGAGTCCGTTGATTCAATTTGTTGCGAATGCTCGCAAACCTCAATGATATTCTAGAATTCATTCTTCCGGCTCAGACGCCATTCTAAACGTGAGCTGGATCTCGACCTATCAAATTGCCATCGATGGTACCCCTAAGCCTACTCAACTTATCCATCCTTGATCAGAGCGTTGCTTCTGACCCCCTGATTTGGAAATCATAATTCCTTTGCATTTGAACTTTGAGTTAGTCAGTTGTTTCTATAATCAGATCTCCTTACATTCTTCTTCCTCTGGTTGAGTACCGATGCTCACATCAGATCCCTTGTGGACCATCGGTTCCTTTGTTGGATTTTATCCGACAGTGTCCTTCATAATGAATAACCTTGTGAGCCTTTCCATGGGTATATAATGCCTTTGGTAAATTGTATCATCTGTTTTTGCACAATGCTCTTCTTTCGAGCTTGTAATATTTACTCCGAAGTTTGTGGTATATGTTCCTAAGATGCCTTGATGGGTTGAACCTATGCCTTCCCTAAAAACCGTATGAACCCGAAGGTTTTCACAAGCCATACCCTTCTGGTATTTTACCAGATAATTTTCTACCATACAACTTCATCGAACGCGAGAAGTGAATGAAAGGTTATGCATTGAAGAAGTGGGAGTCGACCTTGAACTTTGTGTTCATGCCCATGGACACGATGTATACCTTATCATGGAAGCTTCTGTTAAAATAATTGTCCCCTTGTAATAAGTTCATCTGGTATCCGTGGACGTCGTTCCGACCATGTTCTCCTTTAAATACCATTTCTCGTACAAGTTTAAGCACTTGTCTTCTGTAAGAGCAATACCCCAGTCCAACCTCTACTTTGGTTTGTCGTCAAGTATTACCCCCTGGTATCTCGAGATTATCACGGAACTGCATAACTTCTTATGAGTTCTCCATCAAGTATTACATTCTCATGGATTCCAATTTTTCACGGGCTCCGAGTTATTAAACACTCAAGGACATCGATAACTGAATCGAGTCCGCATCATGGTTAAACAACTCTTAATAATCTCCCTTGTTTACGAGTTCGTACTCGATCACGTCATCCCTAGCCTGCTCGGCTATGTTATTATCGTGCTGATTTTAACTGTGCTACCTGGTCTTTATTCCCGGAGCACCACCTTCGACGCTGAGCTAAGCTTACGTCGATTTTCCTCGTCATATCATTTCGCCTTGAACAGCAAGCTTGATTTCGAGTTTGTGTCGTACCCCTTGTTCCAATAACTTTTCGCTTCATCATTCCTTTGACTTGATGTCATCGCCGATCGAATACCTCTTCATAAATTCTCGCTACAAATGTGTCGTCAACATCATCAACATTCTGAGCTCTTCCAAGATATCTATCGAATTCTGGATGAGAAATACCATCCTTGCCCTCGATGATTTGTTATTATCATCGACCATTTTATTGCCTTCCATTCAACACAAACTTGTTCGTGTTTGGTGTTGTACCTTGATTTCCTTGCTATCTAGCTTATGATATGTTCTACCTTGGAGTATTACCATCTTTTATGTCAAGTATGTCGTAAGAATTTCACCACCTCGTATGACATCTTGGTACAGTGATACTTCTCCCCATCACCATTCTTTCTTGGTCCCCGTGTTGTTTCTAAAAGGAATACCGACCAATGGTCTGTGATGTGTAAATTCTAAACTCCTAGCAACCCTATTGCTTTGAAGTTATTGGTCTATAGTTTCATTCTACGCCTATGGCTTAATGAATCATCATTCGGACATTGATTGTACTACCTAGCCCATATTTCGGGTGCACATTTCAACCAATGTTTAACTGTGTATGTTTTCCTCGAGCATACATCATTAAGTCATTCGATCTAGCTAATGTTATCTCCTTGTTCACATAGTGATGGAAATCCATCTTTTGGAAATCTCAATGGATTGTTGCTGAGTCAACCAGTCACCTCCTCACCTCTCCTTGATGTAATGATGAACCCTTGTCCGGAACTCGCTTCCATAGTTCATCTCCCGAGAATCTCCGATGTCGTTTCGACAATTTGTGTTGCACCTTTCTTCTCAGGCATCCTGAGTCTGAGTTATCCTGACACCAATCAGATCTGAATCTCGGTCAGATATGATGGTTGGAACATATTTCCAAGAGTTATAACATTGGCCTATTTATGACCCGGTAAGATGATGATACCCAGCACACCTGGCGGGAGGACCTATTGTTATAAGTTTTCCCTTTTAGCAAGGTTAGCTATTGTTCCATGAGGAAATTGTAAGACTTATTCTATAAGTTGTTCCTGATGGATCCTTTTTGTTCCCAAAGTCTGATCTTCACCTGTTGACCATGTCAATGCTATCTCGAAGCATGTCTATGGTACTCTGATTTTCAACGGGAACATTTGAAGCACAATGCTAAATGTTTCCTGCACAATTATCCAAACACCGTTGTATGGGTAATGTCATGAAAATTCTCTCCAGTACCTAAAGAGTTTTCTACATTATATCATGTCATTGATATCATGCTCTGCTTACCCTTGGGAAGGATATACCCTTGAAATATGTGTTTAAACACATTTTCCTTTCCATTCTTCTGTTTAATCTGATAATCATATTTTCCTTTCCATTGTTTGGTTTAACCTTTCTGGTGATCTATATGATCTAAGCAGTAATATTCTCCTGCTTATGCAAACACCTCGGTGTACAACTCTGTCAGTAAGACCCTGTTATTATTGTTGGTGACATTTCGGTAACCACCGATGGACGAGAACTTTGCCTAATGGTCCGCCTCGTTTCAACGAGCAGGAAAATGGTTCTCTTCGTCCCTCGCCCTTGGTACCGACGATGTTGCTGACATATAACTGACAGGCTACCCTCTGCCATGACTTGCTATCATGATCGTGCAAGATGTCACCGCCCTTCCTACTTTTAACCCACATGGTGGGCCCATAACCCACAGTTCCACAGGATCGAAACCCGACTCTCCTGTGCACCCCCTGTTCCCAAATTTATTCATCGCGCGTGGCCTCGTATGTAATTCACGGACCATCGTCCTACTGATCTATACTGGCATCAGACATAATACTTATTCCGAGTGCTTTGAACCCCTTTCACACTTTGTTTCAGGCTTTGAACGATTGCCTACCCATTTGAAACTTCTCATGGTACTTTCTTACTTGCTCTCGGCTTTTCTTAAGGTTTAGTTCGAGAGATACTTTCCGCCACTTTCCCCGATGATATTGACCAGATAGTAAACCCTGCAGAAGTCCGTTCTTCCAGAATACCCCCTTACTCTGTCATAAGTACGATGGAGTTCCCAAGAAAGGACGACAACTTTATCATGATGACCTGAAACAGCAGAATGAAGACATCAATGTAATGGATCAACCTCTTCGAGAAGAACAACCAAGACCAAGAACGCTCCCTAGAATTTCGTAACCCGAACCTCCCCCCTCTACTTCCCTCTTAAATCTCGGGACGAGATTTCTTGTAGTGGAGGAGAATTGTGACGCCCGGATAATTATGCTACAGTAAACCTACGCTGATGATGCCACGTCACCTCTGTTAGTGTTGATAATCACGCGTTAGTTCAAAAACCAATTCAAATTCAAAATTTAATAAGAGCAAACAATAAAAGTTTTCAAATATTAAAACTAAAATGTTCGGAGTGAACCAAATATTGCATAGGTAATTATGGTGGAGAAACCACACTTTTATAAAATGTATAAAATACTCTAAAATGAATAAAACAGTAGCAAGTACAATTATTTAAATGCTTTAAAAATAATAAACATTTTCAAAACTAAATTGTTATTAGTATTAAACTATTGTGGCAGTGGCATAATTTGTAAAATCTATTTAGGTGCCACCTTGGTAATTTACTAAAACTAAATTAAAAGGAAAAAAAATACATAAACGAATAAAAAGAAATGCAAAAGGACACAGAACAAAGAAAAAAGAAAAAAAGAAAAGGGAGAAGGCCCCCCCACTAGACCCCTGGCCCAACTGGGCCGACCCCCGGCCCAGCCCACCTCTCCCACTCGCCCCCCTTCCCTGTTCCCCCGACCGGGGTCGGAACAGGGGCCGGTCCCCGCCGCACCACCTCGCCGGCGACGGGGAGGATAAGGGCGCCAACACCCCCCCGCCTCCTCGGGCCCCTCTCCCACTCACCCCCGCTCACCTCTCGGCCCCTGCGCCTCTCTCTTCCCCCACAGATCCGCGCCACTCCTCCCTTCCCCACGCCCGACGCGGTCGCCGCCGTTCACCGTCGTTCACACGGCCACCGTGCCCGCCTCGCCGCCCCAAGGTGTCTCCAAGGACCGCCGTCGCCCGCTGCTGCGTATGGTGCAGCCCGTTGGAGACCGGAGCCCCTACAACGAGCACACCGAGCTCGTCTTCAGCTTCGGACGCCGGCGACCCCCTTCTTCCCCGGCGCCGACCTGCTGCTCCTAAGCCTCTCACCGGCCTCCGTGTGCCGCGCGGTGAGCCTCTCCCCCTCCTCCCCTGTCCTTTCTCTCTCGCGCGCCCCCTAGCGGCTGCCCCACGCGCGCCCGAACGCCGCGCCGCGGAGCTCGTCGCCGGCGGGTCTCCGGTGACCATTTGGTCATGGGCGTAGGCCCGTTAGCTCGACCGCATCGTGCCGCACCCGCCTAGCTAGTTAGTTCGGCCGCTCGCGCGCTCTAACGCCGCACCCACCCCAGCCCGAAGCACCTCGCCGTCGGCGAGCTCGAAGCGCTCGCCCCCGCCCGTTCCAGCCACCCCGGCCACCACCGTTGGACGCGCGGCGCCGAGCCGCGTCGAACGCGCCCAGCCACAACCCCGCAGACCCCCTGTGCGCGAAACCCGCGCCCCTCCCGAGCCGCGCCGCCGCGTTTGGCTCGTCGGAGTCGCTCTGGCGCCGGCCGCCGACGTGGCTGGCCTAGGGCCACCCCCAGTGCCACTGCCAGTGGGCCCCGTGGGCCCAGTTGACTGGGTTGACCCAGTCAACTGCTGACTGGGCAGGCCCAACCACTGACATGCGGGCCCCGCCGCAAAAATTAAAAAAAAGGAAAAAGGAAAATGTTTTATAAATATAAATAATTAGATTAACTAATCACTCACTGACATATGGGGCCCACCCCTCTAATTAGACTGTTAGTTTAGTTTAAATTAATATTAGACTAACAGAGGCTGACATGTGGGTCCCACTGGACCCACCTGTCTGGGTTGACTGGTCAGCCGACCTGTTGACCTGCTGACGTCAGCATTACCTCATGCTGACGTCATAATTCATTTTTGCTAAATTCAAATAATTCCAGAAACTCAAATAAACTTTGAAAATTCATATCTTTTAAACCGTAACTTGGATGAAAATGTTTTCTATATGAAAGTTGCTCAGAACGACGAGACGAATCCAAATACGCAGTCCGTTCGTCCACCCCACCTCCCTAACCTATCGAACTAGCAACCTTCCCCCTCCGGTCATCTGTCTGGCACAGGTCCGGAATCGGGAAAACATTCCCGGTTGAATTTCCCCCTTCACCTATTCGTGTAGACATACGTTAGGTCACACCCGACACGTCGTATTACCACGTTATGCTTTGTGATGCTATGTTTGCTTTATATTTACTGTTTCTTCCCCCTCTTCTCTCCGGTAGACCCCGAGACCGATGCTGCCCCTGTGATCGACTACGTCGACGACAACCCCCTCCTTGCCAGAGCAACCAGGCAAGCCCCCCCCTTGATCACCAGATATCGCCTACTCTACTCTCTACTACTTGCATTAGAGTAGTGTAGCATGTTACTGCTTTCGATTAATCCTATTCTGTTGCATAGCCTGTCATTGTTGCTACAGTTGTTTCCCCTACCTGCTATCCTACTGCTTAGTATAGGATGCTAGTTTTCCATCAGTGGCCCTACATTCTTGTCCGTCTGCTGTGCTATACTATCGGGCCATGATCACCTGGGCGGAGACGGGATGTATCCCGAAGTTCACACCCTTGCGGATGCTAATCTCCGTTTGGAGCGGTGTGGAGGCACAATGCTCCCCAAGAAGCCACTAGGGCCACCGTAATCTCCTCACGCCCTCGCACAATGCAAGATGCCGTGATTCCACTAAGGGACCCTTGAGGGCGGTCACCGAACCCGTACAAATGGCAACCCTTGGGGGCGGTCACCGAACCCGTACACTTTGGCAACCCTTGGGGGCGGTCACCGGTACCCGTCAAATTGCTCGGGGCGATCTCCACAACCTAATTGGAGACCCCGACGCTTGCCCGGAGCTTTACACCGCAATGATTGAGCTCCGAACACCACCAACCGTCTAGGGCGCCCAAGCACCCAAGAGGAACAAGCTCAAGGGCACCAAGCACCCAAGAGTAATAAGCTTCTCAACTTGTAACTTCCACGTATCACCGTGGAGAACTCAAACCGATGCACCAAATGCAATGGCAAGGGCACACGGAGTGCCCAAGTCCTTCTCTCTCAAATCCCACCGAAGCAACTAATGCTAGGGAAGAAAATGAGAGGAAGAACAAGAAGGAGAACACCAAGAACTCCAAGATCTAGATCCAAGGGGTTCCCCTCACATAGAGGAGAAAGTGATTGGTGGAAATGTGGATCTAGATCTCCTCTCTCTTTTCCCTCAAAAACTAGCAAGAATCCATGGAGGGATTGAGAGTTAGCAAGCTCGAAGAAGGTCAACAATGGGGGAAGAACACGAGCTCAAAAGATAAGGTTCATTGGGGAAGAAGACCCCCTTTTATAGAAGGGGAAAAATCCAACCGTTATGTGCTCAGCCCGCATACGAACGGTACTACCGCTCCACGAGCGGCACTACCGCTCTGGCGGAAGAAGCAGGGAAACGGAGCAACCAAACATGAACCTTGGGGTGGTAGTACCGCTTATAAGCGGTACTACCGCGCACCCCAGCGGTACTACCGCTGGAGGAGCAGAACACGGGACCAAAAATGCAGTAGCGGTACTACCGCCCGACCGGAGCGGTACTACCGCTTACAGGCGGTACTACCGCCCATCGGGGCGGTACTACCGCTTATAGGCGGAACTGCCGTGCCTTACTGCCGTGCAACTACTGCAAAACTCGACACGAAAAATGCAAGACCCAAAATCGAGGCGGTACCAGCGCGGAACCGTAGCCGTACTACCGCTTATGGCCATAGGCAGTACTACCGCTTTGGACAGCGGTACTACCGCTTGGGGCGATAAGCGGTACTGCCGCTCTGGTCGCGGTACTACCGCAGGGAGAAAACCAGAACCGCCATAACTTCTGCAAATGGGCTCCGAATTGAGCAAACTCAAGCTTGTAGGATACAAGACGACGAGTAGCATCAAAACAGCGAGTGAAACCTCCAACCGAGAAGAACCGGCATAACCTCCAACATCGAAAACATCATAGAAGATGCGAGTGAACTCCGTTTTCGATGAACTCGAGCTTGTCATCAAGATGACCATAAGCTCCAAAACTCACAAAGAGAAGAACCAAACAAGAACCAACAAAGATGATGCAAGGATGCAATGGTTTGAGCTCTCTATGAACGATACGATCAAGCTACTCATCGAGAGCCCCCCTTGATAGTACGACAATCGATCCTATAACCCGGTCTCCCAACTACCATCATGAGACCGGTAAAATAGAAAACCTATCAAGAGCAAACCTTTGCCTTGCACATGGTCCACTTGAGCTAGATGATGACGATCTTGACTCCCTCAAGATGGACCACCTTTCTTGGTTGTGTTGGCTCGATGAAGTCTAGTTGATTGCTCCCCCATACTCCACTATGGGTGAGCCACTCTTCCGCACATCTTCACCAGTCCATTGTCACCACAATGGACGGCAAGCTTCAAGCATTTGATCTCGTCATGATGCTTCACTTGAACTTGCACACCGCAACATCTTCACAAGTCCATTGTCGCCACAATGGATGGCAAGCTTCAAGCATTTGATCTCTTCATGATGCTTCACTTGAACTTGCACACCGCAACCTAACCCCACAAAGAACTCTCACGAAGATCATGGGTTAGTACACAAAGCGTAATTGACAATGCTTACCACACCATGGGATCGCTTGATCCCTCTCGGTACATCTTGTGCGCTTTGTGTGTTGATCAACTTGATTCACTCTTGATTTAGTCTTGATCAACCTTGAATCTTTCCAACTCTCTTCATTTGGATGATGTCTTGAAGGTAAACATGAATGATCACACAATCTTCTTCTTCAAGACATGCTTGCAATAAGCTCTACTCTCACATGACCAATCTTTGGATAATTCCTTAATAACACCTTGGTCACCACATAAACTCCTTGAAACCAACACATGGACTTCAAGAAAAGCCTATGGACAAATCCTTCAAATATAACTCAAGGCAACCATTAGTCCATAGAGATTGTCATCAATTGCCAAAACCAAACATGGGGGCACCGCATGTTCTTTCACCATGCTAGATGTGTTATTCTCAAGATGAGTGTTTATTAACTTGTCATTACACGAGAGTAAGGCAAAGGTTTTAGGGATTCCCAGTCCCGAAATGCAAAAATGAATTTACTTTATGTTGTCAAATAGTAAATTCCTTGGAAAGTGTTGGTATGGAAGGCACCCGTGGATACGGCTAGCCATGGAAAGTGAAAGAATGGTGGAAAAAAGGAATAAACTTTATTTTCTATTTGGGAACCGCCTATGGCATATCTAGCATGGAAAGTGTTCATAGCTCTATGTCGTTTTCGTTGGTGGGATGGATACACCTCCCAAAATGTTTTTATCTCTAATTTTTTGCTTTGAGCTCTGGCACCTCTACAAATCCCTACTTCCCTCTGCGAAGGGCCTTTCTTTTACTTTATGCAATTTTTATTTTGAGATTTGAGTCTCCATCTTCTCTTATAAAAGCACCAACTAGGAGGCAATATGATCGTGCTCAAGTATTGGGTGTAGTTAATATTTGAGTGTGTTTCATGAATGGATCAATGTTTGAGCATGATGGGCTAGGGATAACTTGTTTTAGCATTGATATTTTGAAAGACATGGTTGCTTGTTGATATGCTTGAGTATCTAAATTATTATGTCAAAACTAGACTATTGCTTTGAATCACATAAAAAGTCCAAATGTCCATGCTATAAAGAAAAGAATATGATATGACTTGATGAACAGCACTCCACATCAAAAATTCTATTTTTATCACTTACCTACTCGAGGACGAGTAGGAGTTAAGCTTGGGGATGCTGATACGTCTCCAACATATCTATAATTTTTGATTGTTCCATGATGTTTTATTATCAATCTTGGATGTTTTATAATCATTTTATAGTCAATTTATATCATTTTTTGGGTACTAAACTATTGACATAGTGCCAAGTGCCAATTGCTGTTTTTTTCCATGTTTTTTACATCGCGGGAAATCAATATCAAACTGAGTCCAAATGCCCCAAAACTTTACGGAGATTTTTTTATGGGCCAGAAGAAAGAAGATGGGCCCTGGTTGCACCTGGGGGGAGTCCCGAGGAGGGGACAACCCACCTGGGCGCGCCCTGGTGGGTTGTCCCCTCCTTGGGACTCCCCCCAGGTGCAACCAGGGCCCATCTTCTTTCCCTGGTGGGTTGTGCCCACCTCGGGTGCCCCCCGGACCGCCTCTTTGCACTATAAATACCCCAAAAATACCAGAACCCTAGAGGCATCGATGAAATATTCATCCAGCCGCCGCAGAGTCCAGAACCACCAGATCCAATATAGACAACATCACGGAGGGGTTTACCACTTCCATTGGTGCCTCTCCGATGATGCGTGAGTAGTTCTTTGTAGACCTTCGGGTCCGTAGTTACTGCTAGATGGCTTTCTCCCTCTCTCGCTGAATTCTCAATACAATTGTCTCTTGGAGATCCATATGATGTAACTCTTTTGCGGTGTGTTTGTTGGGATCTGATGAACTTCGAGTTTATGATCAGTTATATCTTTTTATATCCATGAAAGTTATTTGAGTTTCTTTGATCTCTTATAGCCTCGTATTTCTTCTCCGATATTTGGGTTTTGTTTGGCCAACTTGATCTATTTATCTTGCAATGGGAAGAGGTGCCCAGTAGTGGGTTCGATCTTACGGTGCTTGATCCTAGTGACAGAAAGGGAACCGACACGTATGTATCGTTGCTACTAAGGATAAAAAGATGAGATCTATATCTACCGCCATATAGATAAACGGATCTTGTCTACATCATGTCATCGTTCTTATTGCATTACTCCATTTTCCATGAACTTAATACACTAGATGCATGCTGGATAGCGGTCTATGTGTGGAGTAACAGCAGTAGATGCAGGCAGGAGGCGGTCTACTAATCTTGGACGTGATGCCTATGTAATGATCATTGCCTGGATATCGTCATAATTATTTGAAGTACTATCGATTGCACAACAGTAATTTGTTTACCCACCGTTTGCTATTTTTCTCGAGAGAAGCCACTAGTGAAACCTACGGCCGCCGGGTCTTCTTTCTCATATATTTGCCCTGCGATCTACTTTTCCTTTTAATTTTTATTTAGATCTATTAAACCAAAAATACAAAAATACCTTGCTGCGTATTATCTTTATTTATTTTATTTGGCATTCGATCTATCAATCTACTACAATTTACGTCACGTCCGTTTGCCTATCTTGAGGCGCCGTACCCCGGAAGGGATTGATAACCCCTTTAATACGTCGGGTTGCGAGGTGTTGTTGTTTGTGTGCAGGTGCCGCTTACATTGTGTTGCTTGGTTCTCCTACTGGTTCGATACCTTGGTTTCATAACTGAGGGAAATACCTACCGTCGCTGTGCTACATCATCCCTCCCTCACCAGGGAAATACCGACGTAGTTCCAGCTACCATCACCTAACTTGGTAATCGATCAGTAGCCTGGATAGTAGTCGGCGTGGTAGCTCACAGAGGCTCTCGGTGTGGATGCCTCGGCCTGCAGTGCTGCCTCCACTGCCTCTTGTGAGCTCGGGCCTCGCTCTCAAGAACAAAATATCTTCCCTTGCCGTGATAGTCAAAAAGAGCAGGCGCGGGCAAATATGTGTGCACAACAGATGTTTGGTTAAACAACAAGTTATAGGTGAAATTATGAATTTTTTCCTTTGAGGATCTTATGACTTTTCAAAGCATCAAAGTCTAAATACTGCGTGGGTAGGATAGGATCAAAGGGCAAAGGTGAAACACCCAGCCCTCGAGCTAAACGCGTGGCATCCACCATAGAAATAGCCACTATTAGCGTTATGCTGCAATCTGTGTGCAACAATCCCTCCAAGTTATAACTCCTTTCACCGGTGAGAGCGGTGCATATGGGGCTCAAGTCTGGAGCACAAAGTGTACTACAGTATTGCTTGCCTACTATACATTTCCCGTTAAATAATGCAAAGTACTGAATTGCGGGAAAATGAATGCTCTTTATTCTACCTTGTGTCACTCCCCTCGTCTCACCGTAGCAAAGACTAGTCAAGAATGATTGGTACTCGGCCCTTGGCGGTTCGTCAAGCGAGCCCCAGAATGGAAGTTTGCAATGGTGAGCAAAACTCTCTAGTGAAATGGTAAATGGATTTTCATACAGCTTAAATGACACCCTAGACTCACGGGGATGGAATTTAAATCCTTTGACAAATGATTGAATGAGAGTGTGACGTTGTTCGCACTTATCTGAAATGTAGGGACCGAGACCGGCATTGGGAACATATTGCTCAAATTCCTCCTTAATGCCCACACGCATCATATAATCATCACAAGGCCATAAGCATGTTTTGGTGGCTGCATCTCGAATGGAACTTTCACTTGGTTCGACATAAGACATGCGAGCAAAGTTGTTACTAGAAGATGCCCCCTGCTGGGAAACGTAGCATGCAATTTCAAAAAAAATCCTACGCTCACGCAAGATCTATCTAGGAGATGCATAGCAACGAGAGGGGGAGAGTGTGTCCACGTACCCTCGTAGACCAAAAGCAGAAGCGTTTGACAACGCGGTTGATGTAGTCGAACTTCTTCTCGTTCCGACCGATCAAGCACCGAACGTACGGCACCTCCGAGTTCTGCACACGTTCAGCTCAATGACGTCCCTCGAACTCTTGATCCAGCAAAGTGTCGAGGGAGAGTTCCGTCAGCACGATGGCGTGGTGATGGAGATGGTGAAGTGATCCGCGCAGGGCTTCACCTAAGCACTACGTGAAATATGTCTGGAGGCGTAAACTGTGGAGGGGGGCGCCGCACACGGCTAGGAATCAATGGTGTGTGTTCTAGCGGTGCCCCCCACATATATATAGGTGGGAGAGGGAGAGGGGCAGCAAGGGGCACCCCAAGTAGGAGTAATCCTACTTGGGCGCCTCCCACAAGTCGGCATACCCCCTTCCATAAGTGTCGGAGGGGGAAGGAAAGAGAGGGGGGGGGAGAGAAGGAAAGGGGGAGGCCGAATCCTCCCCTTTCCTTTCTCCCTTCCCCTCCTTCCTTCTCCTCCTATTCGGCCTATATGGGGGCACACCAGCCCACTAGGGGCTGGTCTGTCCTGCCCTTGGCCCAATAAGGCCCATATCTTTGCCGGGGGGTGCCCGGAGCCCCTTCCGGTGACCCGATACGTACCCGGTACCCCTGGAACACTTCTGGTGTCCGAATACTATCATCCTATATATGAATATTTATCTCTCGACCATTTCGAGACTCCTCGTCATGTCCATGAGCTCATCCGGGACTCCGAACAACATTCGGTCACCAAATCACATAACTCATATAATACAAAATCGTCATCGAACGTTAAGCGTGCGGACCCTACGAGTTCCAGAACTATGTAGACATGACTGAGACACTTCTCCGGTCAATAACCAACAGTGGAACCTGGATGCTCATATTGGTTCCCACATATTCTACGAAGATCATTATCGGTCATACCGTAATGACAACATACGTTATTCCTTTTGTCATCGGTATGTTACTTGCCCGAGATTCGATCATCGGTATCTTCATACCTAGTTCAATCTCGTTACCGGCAAGTCTCTTTACTCGTTCCGTAATGCATCATCTCGCAACTTACTCATTACTCACATTGCTTGCAAGGCTTATTATGATGTGCATTACCGAGAGGGCACAGAGATACATCTCCGATACTCAGAGTGACAAATCCTAATCTCGATCTATGCCAACCCAAAAAACACCTTCGGAGATACCTATAGAGCATCTTTATAATCACCCAGTTACGTTGTGATGTTTGATAGCACACAAGGCATTCCTCCGGTATCCGGGAGTTCCATAATCTCATAGTCAAAGGAATATGTATATGACATGAAGAAAGCTATAGCAATAAAACTGAAAGATCATTATGCTAAGCTAACGGATGGGTCTTGTCCATCACATCATTCTCCTAATGATGTGATCTTGTTCATCAAATGACAACACATATCTATGGTTAGGAAACTTAACCATCTTTGATTAAATGAGCTAGTCTAGTAGAGGCTTACTAGGGACACAGTATTTTGTCTATGTATCGACACATGTATCAAGATTCTGGTTAATACAATTCTAGCATGAATAATAAACATTTATCATGATATAAGGAAATATAAAATAACAACTTTATTATTGCCTCTAGGATATATTTCCTTCACTCCCGAGGATCTCCTCCTCGAAGAACTTCTTCCAAACAGGTTCATCATGTCCGCGCACAATTTCTGAAAAAATTTGGGTGACAAAAATTTATCAACAAAACTTCATACAATTGATAGAAACTACTCATAGGGATACATAGAGGCCATAGCAAGCATTCAAACTACTTGGAACTCTAAGAATTCAACATGCAAGCTCATCTACAGCAGCACCAAGAGTAGCTGATTATTCAAAATATAAACCACTAAAACAAACACTAATTGGACAAACGGTAGAGTCACATACCAAGCAACAATCCCTCGAAATAGTTTCAGAAACGGAGCTTCGAGCAAAGAGATCGAAATCCACGGGTTTAAGAGCAAGAACACGGGAGAGAGAGCAATGGAGAATTTTTTCTGGAGGTAAGTGATGATGTGGTGTGAAGGGATAAGTGAGAGGGCCCACGTGGGGACCACAACCCACCAGGGCGCGCCTGGGGGTCCTGGCGCGCCCAGGTGGGTTGTGCCCACCTGGTGCACCTCCCTCTGATGTTATTTGCACCAAAAATTCTTAAATATTCAGAAAAAATCATATTAATTTTTCAGAGCATTCTAAGAACTTTTATTTTTGGGTCATTTTTTATTGCACGGGAAATTCAGAAAACAGACAAAACATGGCATCTTAGTTTATTTAACTAATAAAAATAGAAAACAAAAGGTAGGGAAGGAATGTAGTGCTTACTAAATTCATCAACTTCATACCTCTAAAAAATGATCCATTAATAAGGTTCATCAAGTCTTATTAACAACCACTTTCCATTAGCATGAAACCGAAGAACTTTCGTAAATCACTAAGTTACCTCAACGGGGATACGAATGTCCCCAACAATAAGCATTTCATATTTATTTTTGACAATAGGTAGAGGTATTTGAAAACTTCCAGTAGTGATTGTCGGAGATTTTTCAATAACATTAATACCATTCACTTGGAATTGTTTCTTCGGAAAGTGCACCGTATGCTCATTACCATTGATATGAAAGGTGACCTTGCTTTTATTGCAATCAATAACAGCCCCTGCAGTATTCAAGAAGGGTCTACCAAGGATAATCGACATATTGTCGTTCTCGGGCATCTCAAGTATAACAAAGTCAGTCAAAATAGTAACATTAGCAATAACAACGGGCACATACTCACAGATACCGATAGGTATGGCAGTTCATTTATCAGCCATTTGCAAGATATTTCAGTAGGTTTGAGTTTATTCAAATCAAGTCTTTTATATAAAGAGAAAAGCATAACACTAACACCAGCTCCTAAATCACATAAAGCAGTTTTCACATAATCCTTTTTGATAGAGCAAGGTATAGTTGGTATTCCCGGAACTCCCAGTTTTTTAGGTACTCCATCTTTAAAAGTATAATTAGCAAGCATAGTGGAGATTTCAGCTTCCGGTATTTTTCTCTTATTAGTGATGATGTCTTTCATGTACTTTGCATAAGGAGGCATTTTAAGGATATCAGTCAAGCGAGTACGCAAAAAGACTGGCCTCAGCATTTCAGCAAAGCGTTCAAATTCTTCATCATCTTTCTTTTTTGTTGACTTAGGTGGAAAAGGCATTGGTTTTTGAACCCATGGTTCTCTTTCTTTACCGTGTTTTCTAGCCATAAAGTCTCTTCTATCATATCTTTTATTCTCGGGTTGTGGGTTATCAAGGTCAACTGGTGGTTCTATTTCAACATCATTATCTGATTCTTTTTCATTATTTGGTTGAGTATCTTCAGGAACATCATCATTATGATTTTCATTATCACTAGGTGGATGTTCATTACCAGATTGAGTTTCAGCATCAGAGATAGAAGTTTCATTATCATTATCAGGAGGTTTTTCTATTTCAGGTTCACTAGAAGCATGCAAAGTCCTATAATTTTTCTTCTTCTTTTTCTTTTTAGTAGGACTACGTGCATCAGTGTTAGCTCTTTGAGAGTCTTGTTTAATTCTTTTTGGTGTTCCTCAGGATAAAGTGGTTCCTGAGTCATTTTACCTCCTCTAGTTGCAACTCTAACAGCAAAGTCATGTATGTTGTTATTCATTTCATCTAGCAATTCTATTTGAGATTTAGCAACTTGTTCTAACTGGGTTTGAACCATAGAAGCATGCTTTCCCACACCTCTAACATCATTTGAGATTCTAAATAACAAGTCACTCAAGCGAGCAATCATACCAGAATTGTATTTCAATTGTTTCATAACATTTGCATTGAAGTGATCTTGCTTTCTAATGTAGTTTTCAAACTCATAAAGGCATTGACTAGGGTGCATATTGTGAGGATTGTCATTATCATTGAACTACATTAGAGAATTTACCTCTACCACCTTAGGCAGTGGTGGTGTATTAAGCCCATGTATTTCTTCAATAGGAGGTAAATTTTTGACATCCTCAGCTTTAATACCTTTTTCCTTCATAGATTTCTTTGCCTCTTGCATATCTTCAGGACTGAGATATAATATACCCCTGTTCTTCAGAGTGGGTTTAGCCGGTGGTTCAGGAAGAGTCCAATCATCATAATTTCTCAATATGTTATTCAATAATTCTTCAGCTTTGCCCAACAGTTCGTTCCCTGAAAACACAACCAACACAACTATCTAGGAAATCCCTAGAAGAGTTGGTTAGTCCATTATAGAAGATATCAAGTATTTCATTTTTCTTAAGAGGGTGATCAGGCAAAGCATTAAGTAACTAGCAAAGCCTCCCCAAGCTTGTGGGAGACTCTCTTCTTTAATTTGCACAAAGTTAATATTTCATGTAAGGCAGCTTCTTTCTTATGAGCAGGAAAATATTTTTCAGAGAAGTAATAAATCATATCCTGGGGACTACGCACACAACCAGGAGCAAGAGTATTGTACCAAGCTTTAGCATCACCCGTTAATGAGAACGGAAATAATTTGAGATAAAGTAATGTCGAGTATTCTCATCATGAGTAAAAAGGGTGGCTATGTCATTCAACTTAGTAAGATGTGCTACAACAGTTTCAGTTTCATAACCATGGAAAGGATCAGATTCAACCAAAGAGATTAACTCTGGGTCGATAGAGAATTCATAATCCTTATCATCAATAAAGATAGGTGAAGTAGCAAACTTAGGATCATATTTCATTCTAGCATTCAAAGATTTTTCTTTATACTTGCATAATAATTTCTCTAGATCATCTCTATCCTTACAAGCAAGAATATCTCTAGTTGTCTCCTCATTCATAACATAACCTTCCGGTACCTTAGGAAATTCATATCTAGGAAGGCTAGTTCTAGCAGGTGTTTCAGGAGTTTCAGTTTCAAGCTCATCATCAGATTCAACAATAGCATGTTGTCTTACTCTAGCAATTTGTTCATCAAGAAATTCTCCTACTGGCACATCATCATCATCAAGCAAGGTACTAGCATCATCATAAGCATCATTCATAGTAGAAGTAGCATCATCAATAACTTGCGACATATCAGGATTAATAGCATGTGGTGGTGTTGCAAGTTTACTTATAACAGAAGGTGAATGCTACCTCTTGAGCACTGCGTTGGTTTTCCCTTGAAGAGGAAAGGGTGATGCAGTAAAGTAGCGTAAGTATTTCCCTCAGTTTTTGAGAACCAAGGTATCAATCCAGTAGGAGACCACGCTCAAGTCCCACGCACCTACACAAACAAATAAGAACCTTGCAACCAACGCGATAAAGGGGTTGTCAATCCCTTCACGGCCACTTGCAAAAGTGAGATCTGATAGAGATGATAAGATAATATTTTTGGTATTTTTATAATAAAGACTAAAATTAAAGAAAACAAAATAAACAGTAATAGAAATAACGGTAGATTAATATGATAGAGAATAGACCCGGGGGCCATAGGTTTCACTAGTGGCTTCTCTCAAGATAGCATAAGTATTACGGTGGGTAAACGAATTACTGTCAAGCAATTGATAGAATTGAGCATAGTTATGAGAATATCTAGGTATGATCATGTATATAGGCATCACGTCCGTGACAAGTAGACTGACTCCTGCCTGCATCTACTAGTATTACTCCACACATCGACCGCTATCCAGCATGCATCTAGAGTATTAAGTTCATAAGAACGGAGTAACGCTTTAAGCAAGATGACATGATGTAGAGGGATAAACTCATGCAATATGATATAAACCCCATCTTTTTATCCTCGATGGCAACAATACAATACGTGTCGTTTCCCCTACTGTCACTGGGATCGAGCACCGCAAGATTGAACCCAAAGCTAAGCACTTCTCCCATTGCAAGAAAGATCAATCTAGTAGGCCAAACCAAACTGATAATTCGAAGAGACTTGCAAAGATAACCAATCATACATAAAAGAATTCAGAGGAGATTCAAATATTGTTCATAGATAATCTTGATCATAAACCCACAATTCATCGGATCTCAACAAACACACCGCAAAAGAAGAGTTACATCAAATAGATCTCCAAGAGAATCGAGGAGAAATTTGTATTGAGATCCAAAGAGAGAGAAGAAGCCATCTAGCTAATAACTATGGACCCGATCGAAGGTCTGAGGTAAACTACTCGCACATCATTGGAGAGGCTATGGTGTTGATGTAGAAGCCCTGCGTGATCAATGCCCCCTCCGCGCGGAGCGCCAGAAAAGGCCCCAAGATGGGATCTCACGGGTAAAGAAGGTTGCGGCGGTGGAAATAGGGTTTTGGCTCTGTATCTGATGTTTCCAGGGTATATGAGTATATATAGGCGAAGGAGGTCGGTCAGGAGAGCTACGAGGGGCCCACAAGGGTGGAGGGCGCGCCCAGGGGGGTAGGCGCGCCCCCTGCCTCGTGGCCTCCTCGTTGATTGCTTGACGTCCACTCCAAGTCCTCTGGATCACGTTTGTTCGGAAAATCACGTTCCCGAAGGTTTCATTCCGTTTGGACTCCGTTTGATATCCTTTTCCTTCGACACACTGAAATAGGCAAAAAAACAGCAATTTGGGCTGGGCCTCCGGTTAATAGGTTAGTCCCAAAAATAATATAAAAGTGTATAATAAAGCTCATTAAACGTCAAAAACAAAATATATAATAGCATGGAACAATCAAAAATTATAGATACGTTGGAGACGTATCAAGCATCCCCAAGCTTAATTCCTGCTCGTCCTCGAGTAGGTAAATGATAAAAACTGAATTTTTGATGTGGAATGCTACTTGGCATAATTTTCGATGTAATTGTCTTATTTGTGGTATGAATATTCAGATCCGAAAGAGTCAAGATAAAAGTTTAATATTGACATAAAAATAATAATACTTCAAGCATACTAACTAAGCAATTATGTCTTCTCAAAATAACATGGCCAAAGAAAGTTCATCCCTACAAAATCATATATTTTGGTCATGCTCCATTTTCGTCACACAAGAACGCTCTCATCATGCACAACCCCGATGACAACCCAAGCAATTGTTTCATACTTTAGTAGTCTCAAACTTTTTTCAACTTTCACGCAATATATGAGCGTGAGCCATGGATATAACACTATGGGTGGAATAGAATATGATGATGGGGGTTATGTGGAGAAGACAAAAAAGGAGAAAGTCTCACATTGACGCGGCTAATCAACGAGCTAGGGAGATGCCCATTGATTGATGTCAATGCAAGGAGTAGGGATTGCCATGCAACGGATGCACTAGAGCTTATAAATGCATGAAAGCTCAACAAAAGAAACTAAGTGGGTGTGCATCCAACTTGCTTGCTCACGAAGACCTAGGGCATTTGAGGAAGCCCATTGTTGGAATATACAAGCCAAGTTCTATAATGAAAAATTCCCACTAGTATATGAAAGTGACAAAACAAGAGACTCTCTATCATAAAGATCATGGTGCTACTTTGAAGCACAAGTGTGGAAAAAAGGATAGTAGCATTGTCCCCTTTTTTATTTTATTTTTCTTTTGGGCCTTTCCTTTTTTGGCCTTTCTCTTTTTTTTATTTGGGACAATGCTCTATGAATGATGATCATCACACTTCTATTTATTTACAACTCAATTATTACAACTCGATACTAGGACAAACTATGACTCTATATGAATGCCTCCGGTGGTGTACCGGGATGGGCAATGAATCAAGAGTGACATGTATGAAATAATATGCATGGTGGCTTTGCCATAGATACAATGTCAACTACATGATCATGCAAGGCAATATGACAATGATGAAACGTGTCATGATAAACGGAACGGTGGAAAGTTGCATGGCAATATATCTCGGAATGGCTATGGAAATGCCATAGTAGGTAGGTATGGTGGCTGTTTTGAGGAAGATATAAGGAGGTTTATGTGTGATAGAGCGTATCATATCACGGGGTTTGGATGCACCGACGAAGTTTGCACCAACTCTCAAGGTGAGAAAGGGCAATGCACGGTACCGAAGAGGCTAGCAATGATGGAAGGGTGAGAGTGCGTATAATCCATGGACTCAACATTAGTCATAAAGAACTCACATACTTATTGCAAAAATCTACAAGTCATCAAAACCAAGCACTACGCGCATGCTCCTAGGGGGGATAGATTGGTAGGAAAAGACCATCGCTCGTCCCCGACCGCCACTCATAAGGAGGACAATCAAAGAACACCTCATGTTTCAAATTTGTTACACAACATTTACCATACTTGCATGCTACGGGATTTGCAAACTTTAACACAAGTATTTCTCAAATTCACAATTACTCAACTAGCACAACTTTAATATTACTACCTCCATATCTCAAAACAATCATCAAGCATCAAACTTTTCTTAGTATTCAACGCACTTATAAGAAAGTTTTTACTAATCTTGGATGCCTATCATATTAGGATCAATTTCACAATTTAAGCAAATTACCATGCTGTTTTGTAGAACTCTAAAAATGATATAAGTGAAGCATGAGAGAACAATTGTTTCTATAAAACAAAACCACCACCGTGCTCTAAAAGATATAAGTGAAGCACTAGAGCAAAAACTATATAGCTCAAAAGATATAAGTGAAGCACATAGAGTATTTAATAAATTCCGAATCATGTGTGTCTCTCTCAAAAGGTGTGTACAGCAAGGATGATTGTGGTAAACTAAAAGCAAAGACTCAAATCATACAAGACGCTCCAAGCAAAACACATATCATGTGGTGAATAAAAATATAGCTCCAAGTAAAGTTACCGATGGACGAAGACGAAAGAGGGGATGCCTTCCGGGGCATCCCCAAGCTTTGGCTTTTTGGTGTCCTTGAATTTACCTTGGTGTGACTTGGGCATCCCCAAGCTTAGGCTCTTGCCACTCCTTGTTCCATAATCCATCAAATCTTTACCCAAAACTTGAAAACTTCACAACACAAAACTCAACAGAAAATCTCATGAGCTCCGTTAGCGAAAGAAAACAAAACACCACTTCAAGGTACTGTAATGAACTCATTCTTTATTTATATTGGTGTTAAACCTAATGTATTCCAACTTCTCTATGGTTTATAAACTATTTTACTAGCCATAGACTCATCAAAATTAGCAAACAACAAACGAAAAACAGAATCTGTCAAAAACAGAACAGTCTGTAGTAATCTGTAACTAATGCAAACTTCTGGAACTCAAACAATTCTACCAAAATAGGACTACCTAGATAATTTGTTCATTGATCTACTGCAATTGGAATGAGTATTTTATCACGTTCTGGTGATTTTTAACAATTGTTTTCGTGAACAGAAAGTTTCTGGAATTTTCAGCAAGATCAAATAACTATCATCCAAGAAGATCCTATAGGTTTTACTTGGCACAAACACTAATTAAAACACCAAGACAAATCTAACCAGAGGCTAGATCAAAGATTTATTACTAAATAGGAGCAAAAAGCAAAAAACTAAAATAAAATTGGGTTGCCTCCCAACAAGCGCTATCGTTTAACGCCCCTAGCTAGGCATAAAAACAAGGATAGATCTAGGTGTTACCATAATAATGGTAAGGTAAATCGTGAAAAGTCCTTTCGTATTCTCTGTGTTCAGCAGCAAGTTTCCTTTGTGGCAAGCAAAAGTAATCAAAGGGGTTAAATTTAATAGGACAAAAGTCCCCAAGATCAAGCTCGGGAGGTATGGGTTCCGCCCTTGGCCCCTTATATTGCACAACCAATTCATCATTACAAGCGTTCTTTTGACAAAAAGTCACGAGTCTTTGCTCAAGAGAAAGACCTAACCCATTATTTTGAATAGCAAAGTCGTCATTAAGTTCAGAAATTCTATCAACTAAAACATCGGTAGGAACCTTTTTTCTAAGGTTTTCATTATAGGCAACATGATCCAAAGATTGTAAACGCATTATGTCTCCTTGATTAAAAAGGATAGCTTCTATGGGAGGATGACCAGCATCCACCCTATAATGCGCAAAAATTTCTTTAGCCTCTTTCATTATAAATCTGAACTCATGGGCCAAAAAGATAGTAGAGGCACGCTTAACAGAAGAGTGCTCAATATTATAAAATTCTAGGAAAATTCTTTGTATGCAAGGATGCATATGAAGAAATTGCCTTTCAAGTTCAACTATGAGCAAAGATATCACATCCGCAAGGCTACTAGTTCTATGAAGAATAGAGCCACCCATGATGGGCAAAGCACCGGCACAAGTAAATAAATCTTGACTAACTCCTTTCCCAATAATATTACCTCTACCGACTCGAAACTTTTTAGTATGCAAGATAGTAGGTTCCTCAAGAGGATCATCGAAGGCATCAAAGTTTCCCATG